>NC_057803.1:71147222-71188685 GCF_018294505.1 Triticum aestivum | reverse complement strand
CTCCACCGTCTACTGTTCATCCAGCCCTCCACACCACGGGGTCCTGTTCATCCACCCCTCCACGGGCACCCCTCCATCGTCTACTATTCATCCAGCCCTCCACCACACCACGGGGTCCTGTTCATCCAGAGGCAACACCACCCTCACTGTTCATCCAACCCCCCCGCAACGCTCACTGTTCATCCAACCCCCCCGCAATGCTCACTGTTTATCCTATCGATCGGCTTCAGTTAGCAGCAGTAGCGAAGGAATCGCTCGATCGGGTTCAGTTAACAGCCATCGATCGATCGCTCGGGTTCAGTAACGCGTAGCCTGCAGTGCAATCACTCGGGTTCAGTTAGAGCCCAACGCCTCGCTCGGGTTCAGTTAGAGCCAACGCCTCGCACACACGCGCATACGTGTACGAGAGAAACGCGCATCACTCGGCCCCCGACCTCCCACCGTAACCGGGAACTCCCTGAAATTTTCCTCCCCCTTGCTTCTACCATGGTTTTTTCCGTCATGGACGGCCCAAAGAATGTCATGCAGTTGCGTCTCCGGCCCGCCCAGGACGAAAAGCCCATTTTCTATCATGATTTTTTGTCATAGAAGTAGGAGCCCACCATATCTATGATGATACCGGGTTTTGTCACAATTATCGTCATAGAAGTGTCATATGTATGACAGAAAAAAAATTGTTCGGCCCAAAATGTTACAGATGTGTCTTTTTTATAGTGCCTCCAGCTTCTTCTTAAAGGTCCTGGCTTTGAGGCCCCTCAGGACCTCCGTGTTGGCTCGCTCGGCCTGGCCGTTGCTCCGCGGGTGTGCTACCAAAGCGTAGCATATCTGCGTTCCAAGGTTAACACAGTATGTTTTGAACAGATTACTGGTGAATTGCGAACCGTTGTCGGTGATGATGCGGTTGGGCACCCCAAATCGGCTCATGAGGCCCTTGATGAACTTGACCGCGGAGCCTGCCGGGATTGTGCAGACGGCTTCCACCTCAGCCCATTTGTTGAACTTGTCCACAACGACGTAGAGGTAGCGATAGCCCCCTGGCGCCCGAGGAAACGGGCCCAGAATGTTCAGCCCCCAAACTGCGAACGGCCATAAGAGGGGTATAGTCTGTAGACCCCCCGCAGGCTGATGGATCTGCTTAGCGTGAAACTGGCAGGCCTCGCAAGCCTTCACCAGCTCAATGGCGTCGATGAGCGCTATGGGCCAGTAGAATCCACTACGAAATGCCTTGCCGACGAGGGTTCGTGACAACGAGTGGTGCCCGCAGTCTCTGCTGTGTATGTCCGCCAGTAGCTCCTTCCCTTGCTCTCGGGAGATGCAATGTAGGGACACGTCATTTGGTCGTTTCTTGTAGAGCTCTCCATCCTTGATGCAATAAGCTGTGGCCTGCCGCACCACACGCTCCGCTTCCTCCTCGTTCTCCGGCAGAGTCCCTTACATCAGGTAGTTCTTGAGCTCCGGGATCCAACACCCTTCCTGAGGCTCTAACGCCAGGAGCAAGCGTGCCCCTGAGGCCGGGCCGCAGACTGGGGCTCCTAAGGCAGGCGGCTGAGGGAGCTCCTCCCTTGGTTGCACCGTGCTCGTCAGTGATGGCATCGCCGAGGGTTTGAAGAGCCGCTCCTCGAAGACGCCAGGCTCCTAAGGCAGCCGCCGAGATGCCCTCTTGGCAATGTCATTAGCTTCCTGATTGGTGCCCCGGGGCACATGTAGGCTTCCATGTGCTCGTCCTTTGGCTCGTATATCTTGTTGGAGAAGTTGACGAGGAGCTGCGAATCACCCTTGATGATGAGGCGCTTTACCCCTAAGGCAATTGCGGCCTTCAGGCCTGCTATTAGGCCTTCGTACTCCGCTATGTTGTTGGAGACCTTTTCTCCGTGCTGGAAGCAGAGTTGTACGGCGTAGTAGAGTTTGTCCTGGGTAGGGGATACAAGCACTGCGCCAGCTCCTGCACCGTGTCGGGAGAATGCCCCATCGAAGTACATGACCCAGCCGTCCGGTGCTTCACTTCCCGGGGAAAGTGATCGGTCTTCGCCTGCCTCAAGACCCGGCGCTTCTGCCAATTCTGCCATGAAATCCGCAAGTGCGGCTCCCTTGATGACTCTGGTCGTACTGAATTCTAGCTGAAATGCCTGTAGTTCAGTGTTCCATTCAGCGACCCTCCTAGCTGAGTTGAGGCTCCTGAGTACTCTTTCCAAGGGGTATGCTGAGACGACTTTGATGGGATGGCCTTGGAAGTAGTGGCGCAGCTTGCGTGAGGCCACTAGTAGAGCGAGGAGGAGTTTTTGAGGCATGGGGTACCGTGCCCTCGCGCACTGGTGATGACGCCGTCTTGGGCTCCACGATGACCTCCGTCCTGCCGCTCTATTGGTCTTGGTCTTGTTGCACCGGAATGGTAACCTTTGCCCGGTGCCTTGGCCTGTACTTTCCCCCTTTGCACCAAAGGGGAAACAAGGACACTGCGCAGGCCAGCACCCGCCTGGTCTCGATCGTCATGGCTTGCATCACGGGCTCCTCGCGAGGTACCCCTGCCTTGATCTCTCCGCCTCCTCGCGAGCCTGCCTGATGAGGCTGCCTCTGAGGAAGCTTCCTATCGTTCGCCCTGCGAGGCTTGGCCCCTCGCGAGGGCCTTGAGCTTGAGCTGATGAAGATGGGACGCGCTAGGCTCCCACTTAAGCCACGCCGCAGGCCGCAGGCAGGCAAGTCTGGGGACCCCTGTTCCCAGAACGCCGACACATCAAGGCCAACCCAGAAGGTCAAGGTAGTCGAAGACATGAGCCCACCAAGGACCCTCAGAGAAATGCAGAAGCTCACCGGGCATGTAATTGCGTTGGGGCGCTTCATCTCCAAGCTGGGGGAACGAGCGCTGCCCTTCTTTAAGCTAATGAAGAAAAAGGGCCCCTTCGAATGGACTAAAGAGGCTGACAAGGCATTCCAAGACCTCAAGAGGTACCTTACCAGCCCACCAGTGATGGTAGCTCCGCGTCCTCGGGAGCCTCTAGTGCTGAACCTTGCGGCCACCCCCTACTCCGCTAGCGCAGCCCTGGTGGCGGTCAGGGAGGAGCGTTGTGCCAAGGTCACATCGACCGTCCGAACTGAAGCAAAGCAGAGCCAGGAGGGCCTCGCGAAGGCCGCAACCACAGCCGGAAAGGAACATCCGCAACAGGAGAACGCACCCGAAGCAGGAGAGGCCTCTTCAGGCGACCAAGCACTGGGGGCTCCGTCGTCTCAAGAGACGCCTCGACCTCTGGAGGACACAAGCTGCCCCAGCACCGTCAACCTCGTCGAGCATCTCATGTACTTCGTCAGCATGGTGCTACGGTTTTGGCAGCCGAAGACCGCCTTTGGTCAGGATAACTTGTACTATATGCCCCCCTTCAAAATGGCCAATTGTTGGCGCCCTTCCCGCTCATTATTTGGGGAGAGGCCCAGGGCCTCTATAAATAGAGCTAGCCACCACAGAGTAAGGGGATGAAGGGGGAGAGGAAGAGAGAGAGAGAGAGACAACGATCTAGAGAGAGACAACGAGAGATCTGGTAGAACCCTAGCAGAGAGAGAAAGAGGCGACTGACTCACCCCAGCAGTTCGTCGCACCAGCTCAAGAACACCTCTCGCAAGGCTGTTCTTCCCTTGTACTATCCATCATCAGCCCCCGAGGCAATCCACCACACCACACACTGGAGTAGGGTATTACACCACAACGGTGGCCCGAACCAGTATAAATCTCGTGTCCCCTGTGTTGTTCGTTGTTTCCAGCTTAGATCATGCGAGGAGATTGGACATAGATCGGTAGGGGAGAGATCTCCGCGCGCACCCCAGTGTTCGAACCTCAAGGGTCTGCGGGAACCCGAAATCCGACATTTCGCGCGCCAGGTAGGGGTGCGCCGGAATCGTTCTTCCTCCGCATCACGTTCCATCGCCTCGCCGTTCAGATGTCAAGCGACCCGGTAGCCAACGCCGACCGCTGGGTAGCGTGGCCCGCCCACGCCGTGGCACCAGCCCAGGGCGACCTCAACCTTGCGCCTCAGGCAGCCCGCGCTCCGCAGGGTGCTGCAGGGCGCGGGTGATGCGGCCAGACGCCGCCTTCCCTCACACCACGGCAGGTGCGGGCCACAGCAAGGGCCTCACACCACGCCACGGCCACAGCGCCGTACACCCAATGGGAGCAAGCGAATTCTAGGACCGCGCTCACGGTGGCCCGAGAGTTGCTACGGTGCCGACTTCTGGAGGGCGGCCACGACATGTTGTTGGAGCGAGTAGCTAAGCTCCTGGACGCTGCTGCCTCGGGAACACCTCCTTTCCGCGTCCAACTGCCACCCCAGACCCAAGGCGGGCCGCATGGTGGCATCGTGCGCACGCACGCGACTTCCAGTGGACTCCAGGGCCCGTCTAGCGCCAACACCTCCGTCGGCACCGGGCGACAAGTCACGCCAGCCCCCTCTTAGGCCAACGAAGGGGTGCATGCCGTGGCCTTCGGCCTCGCGGACCGCCGCGCCATCACCCCAAAGATGGCGCTCCAAGCCAGGTTGGATGACATACAGGGTGCTACGTCGAGGCGCACGAGGCGGTGGCCCCAGAAGCTTATGTGCCCCTCATGGTGGATCAGGGGTGCGCGCTGGAAGAAGATCATGGCTCATTCCTCGGGCCAGGCTGGGGCGAGAAGACGCCAGAAGCTGAGCTCTTTCGAGAACCCCAGGAGAGCCTCAACAACCGCACCGGCGGCGGCAACTATCGGGTACCACTCATCCCTCAGGAGCAAGCTTATGCTAACCATGGGTCGCAGGAGATACAGGTCTCTGCAGCAGGTGGCTGCCCCAATTCTGCAGCCTCATACCCCTCAGGAGGAGGGTGCAGGGGGCTACAGGAGAGGGGCCGAGATTCGGGTTCGTCCCCGCGACGGTCGAAGCAAGGCGTTCTCAGGAGGTAGGCCCGCTGCCGGGGAGGTGCCCCGGGGCCTGCCCCCGGCAGGGGACCCGTGGTCGTCGAGGGAACCGCTGGCGACCGCTCTGCCTCATTAGCGTCGTCCTGGTTTCCGGTCGCCGTCGATGGCGACTGAGTGTGGCGCAAGGCGGGGCCCTCATCTGGCGATATGAAGCAAGGCCGGTACCTGTGAAGAAGGCCCAATGCCTGTGAAGCTCACCGCCCGTGACACAGCAAGAGATAATGAGTGGGGCTGTACATGCCTCAGAGTCTCCGGAGAGCCGCCCTCGGGCCTTGGGGGCTCCCGCCCACACCCAGTGACAGCACTTAGCTCCACACTGGTGAGAAGACGTCGAAGACTAGACTAGGTGCCGGACGCGGCCTTTTGCTTTTGCCTTTCCTTATTGACAAGTTCTTCGATTTGGATTTAAGTTGGATTTGATCTCGATGCTTGCGTGTGTTTGGGGGAAGCGGTGTTTAGTCTCGTTCGAGCAATCTCTCGTGTTCTGGTTTCGGCTTTGCGTCCAAAGTTAGCACCGACTGCCCCCCTCGCGAGCCCCTCGTGAGCTGGGCTGGGCCAGACACGTTTTACAGCCGGGACCGCTGTTGCCGCACCCTCTTTGGAGGTCCTCATCGTGGAATCTACAAGTTAATCAGGCGACAGCCGAGGTACGGCGGCCCCCGCGGGCCCGCTTAGGACTCGTCGGGTCGGAAGGTACACAAGTCAGCTGACTCATCACCAGGCCAGCTGCTAAGTTCACACGCAATGTTATACTTACCAGGGTACTAATTGCAAACCTTTACATGAGGGGCTACCCCTCCCAAAATGCTCTTACATTCTTCAGGGCCAAGCCCGAACCTTCTCCGTGCAGGATAAACAGCAGTGACATGCGGTCAGTCGGACATATCACTCACCGAGTCTTCTTGGGCATCCTCGGAGGCATCGCTGGCGTCGTTGACATTGCCGCCGCATCCAGCATCTCCGTCAGTGCCAGGCTCGTCCAGAACACTGCCTTCATTGGCGGCCACTACCACGCCACTCATCATCAGACGCAAAGGCCCTGACGTGGGCGTCCACATTGTCCTCCACCCATCATGCCAGGGCACCCCGGACGGCTATGGGCACGGGTGCGATAGCAGCGTCGAAGTCAAAGTGGGGGTCCCTGTCCAGCAGATAGCTGAAGACGTGGGAGAATGCACGCCCGAGCAAGGCTCGGCTCCTCTCTTTGACAAGCCAACGGGACCTTTCGGAGCGGTTCTCCAGAAGCGTCACCACATCGATGAAGAACTGGAGGTTGCCGGCGTAGTTGACCTCGTGCGGCTCCTTGGCGGCAGCCTCGCAGATGTTGCCCAAAGCTGTGTTGGCCCTTTATCTGAGCCTTTGAAGCATGGGGGCATGCTCATGCTCCAGAACCCGCCGTCGACGGATCTCGTCCTCATTCCGCTGCGCGATGGCCTCGGCGTCATCAACCCTCTGACGGAGAAGAAGCTGATCGGCCCGAGAAGAGGACAGCTCCGCTGGTGCCGCGCTGAGGGCGGCTGCGGAGGAGTCCGCATGCCGCGTCACTTTGGCCAGTTTGGTCCTGAGGGCTGCAGTCCTGCCCTCAGCCTCGGCCTTGATCAGCCCCAACCTCGTCTCGTATTCGCGCTCGAAGGCCGTGCGAGCTTCCGCCACGCGGTGATCGACTTCTTCCTGGGCCCGGGCTTCGCGCGCGGCAACGTTATCCTCCGCCCGAGCCACCAGGCGCTCCCTCATCTCCAACCGCTCGAGATCAAAGTTGCGCTCAGCGGCCTCCAGCGTCAGTGCCTCCTCGCACTTCAGAAGCTCCGCCCGATCAACAGGGGCCCCCTCCATCGACTCAAGGGCCGCCTGGTGCAGTTCCACTTGCTGCTCTAGGGAGTTGCCCCAGGCTAGGAGCTCCCATGCACGCTCCTCCGCATCCTTGCACCGTCAGTCTACTTCCCGAGCCTCCTCGACGGCCTGGGAGCAGGCCTCCCGCGAAGCTGCCAGCGACGCTTCAGCCTTCGCATTTTCGAGATCATGTTGGTGACGCGCGAGGGCGATGGCTACCTTTAGTTTGCGCCTCTCCTTAGCAAGGCGCAAACCTTTGGCCTCGAGGCGCGCATCCTTGTCACCAAGCTCTGCCCCGATCCGTCTCACCGCATCCGCCGCCCTCTGGAGGAACTCTTCGCGAAGGGCGCGTCGCTCCCGAGCGCGCCTGAGCATGTCGCTCCCGAGCGCGCCTGAGCACGTCGCTCCCGAGCGTGCCTGAGCACGTCTTCCGCATCACCCTCTTCCACCAGAGCATGAGGAGGGCCCCGAGGCGGCAGGCCCCCTCCCGGTGCGGGGCTGGGGGCTGGCGCCCTAGCCATCACCGAACGGACCTCTCTGGGAATCCGGCTTGGCGTCAGTCCACCCACGGAGGAGGAGCCAAAGACATACTTCAGCCATTCACCATCTATGATCAGAGGAGGAACGCGGGGCAAGCCGGATGTGCCCAAGGAGGACTCATGAAGAAAGGACAACAAGCGCGCAGGCTCGAGGTGCCCTATGGAATGGACCACTCCACCAACTGGTCTGGCAGTAGGGGAGCCGCTCGAGCTCGGCGAGCCCAGGGCCAACGGAGAAGGCGAAGCTTGGGGGGATGGCTCCCAGGCTGGCTCAGTGGGTTCCGCTGGGCAGGGCCTGAAAGGGCCACAATTAGTCGCAGGGATAGGAAAGTAAACGAGCAAAGAAAGAAGAAGACTTACTCATCCATGGCAAAGTACTTCCTGCGCTTCAACAAGCGGCAAGGGCGGTCGTTGCCACCCAAGGCCTCCTTCCTCTTGTGGAGGGCCTCGAAGTCTACACGGAATCGACCTAAGCGCCTCGCGCAGGGGTCGGCCCCTGGTGCGGAATAAGCGTCAAGATGATCATCGCTGGAGGAGTCAGCCTGGGGGGCGTCGTCAGGCGTCGCCTCGCGAGGAACGACTGGGGGCTCGGGAGCCCCGGCCTCAGGAACCACAGGCCGCAACTCCGCACCTGCCGCCGCTCCAGGGCGAGCCTCGGGAGACGCCGCCTTCGAGGCTTCTTGCGGCATCAGCACCTCGACATCGGGCGCCTGAACTCTCGTCGGTTCTCGTCTTCCCGCCCTGTCGCCCGAGGAAGGACCGCTGTGGGCGGCAGGAGAAGCAACCACGGCGGCTGGGTTCTCGCGGGGCCCCGTGAAGCCAGCCGGGCGCAGTCCCCACTCGTCGAAGCCGAGCATCTGCCTCACAAAATCAGCCCTGCCGGAGCAAAGATACAAGAGGACACCATTACTTCGAAGGCTGCCTGGGGAAGGATCACCAATCAAGACCCCGATCACCGTCCGCAGCACTTCAGGCGCCAAGTCCTCCTCCTGAAGCCGCATGCGGTCTCTATGCCCCGCAAAGTCCCACATCCGGTGAGAGTGGCGCTGAAGAGGAGCAACGCGACATTGGAGGAATTCCTTCACCACCTTGGGCGCTGTCACGTTGAGCACCCTCAAACTCTGGAAGCGGCGCCAGACGAAGGCGAGCAGGGGGCTCGCGAGCACCTCATGGTCCCAACCCGCGTGAGGAACAGTAGGCGAGGTCGGGTGCGAGAGCAGAGGGTTGGGCACTCCAACGTCCACGTACAGCCACCGCTCTCTGAACCTGGCCTCAGAAGGAGGAAGGCCGAAGTCGATCCCTGAAGCGGCCGTCTCTGGCACGGCTAGGAAGCTCACACACCCTGAGCACTGAGTGGGATCGCTTAGGCGCAAGGAAAAGAAGTGGCGCAGCAGGGCCACAGAAGGAGGAATGCCTATCATCGCCTCACAAACAGAAGCAAAGACAGCCAGAAGAGTAATGGACTCCGGCCCGAGGTGCATCATGCGGATCTGATAATGGGAGAGCACCGCATTGAAGAAGGCGGAAAAGGGGGGAACCAGACCCGCCCATAGGGCATCAGCGAAGAATCAGACCTCCGTGACGATCCTATCAAGGGAGGCATGGGACGCAGGCCAGGCCGTGGTCCTGCCGCACTCGTTGAAGATAGTTGCAAGGGCGGAGCGGACCTTGTACAAAGCTTCTGGATTGAGTATGATTGACCGGGCGACAGCGGGGGTCGCCGCGGGAGGTGTGCGGGGCAAAGGCGCGGGCTTCTTTCCCCTTCCTTTCTTCGTCAGTGCCATGGCGGTGAAGAGGAGGAAGAACTCAAGCCGAATTGGCGGTGGAGGCTGGAGCTCAAAAGAAGAAGGAAAGGTAGGAGGCGGGCGAGCAGTGGAAAGGAGGAACAACTGTGTGCAACTATGGGTCCGCTTAGCCAGGCGCATAACAAGGCGTCATGGGGAAGCGCGGACACCCACGTCCAGTCAATCGCCACGTGGCGCCCAAGGCCGCAGGCTTTTTGGGCCCGCGGCACTTCGTGCTTGCCTCTTCGCTTCCCTGCTAGGCCAAGCCCAGGCGCGCCTTGGGCCCGAGGGCTACTATCGGCGTTCTGGGAACGGGGGTCCCTAGACTTGCCTGCCTGCGGCCTGCGGCGTGGCTCAAGTGGGGGCCCAGCGTGGCCCATGTTCATCAGCTCAAGCTCAAGACCCTCGTGAGGGGCCAAGCCTTGTGGGGCGGATGACAGGAAGCTTCCTCAGAGGCGGCCTCATCAGGCAGGCTCGCGAGGAGGCGGAGAGATCAAGGAAGGGGTACCTCGCGAGGATCCCGTGACGCAAGCCATGATGATCGAGACCAGGCGGGCGCCAGGCGGGCGCCGGCCTGCGCAGTGTCCTTCTTTCCCCTTTGGCGCAAAGGGGGCAAGCACAGGCCAAGGCACTGGGCAAAGGTTACCATTCCGGTGCAACAAGACCAAGACCAACAGAGCGGCAGGATGGAGGTCATCATGGAGCCCAAGACGGCGTCATCACTAGTGCTTTTGGCAGCCGAAGACCGCCTTTGGTCAGGATAACTTGTACTATATGCCCGCCTTCAAAATGGCCAATTGTTGGCGCCCTTCCCTCCCATTATTTGGGGAGAGGCCCAAGGCCTCTATAAATAGAGCTAGCCACCACAGAGTAAGGGGATGAAGGGGGAGAGGAAGAGAGAGAGAGAGACAACGATCTAGAGAGAGACAGCAAGAGATCTGGTAGAACCCTAGCAGAGAGAGAAAGAGGCGACTGACTCACCCCAGCAGTTCGTCGCACCAGCTCAAGAACACCTCTCGCGAGGCTGTTCTTCCCTTGTACTATCCATCATCAGCCCCCGAGGCAATCCACCACACCACACACTGGAGTAGGGTATTACACCACAACGGTGGCCTGAACCAGTATAAATCTCGTGTCCCCTGTGTTGTTTGTTGTTTCCAGCTTAGATCATGCGAGGAGATTGGACGTAGATCGGTAGGGGAGAGATCTCCGCGTGCACCCCAGTGTTCGAACCTCAAGGGTCTGCCGGAACCCGAAATCCGACACGATGCCCCTGTGGGACATGAGGAAACCCAGGAGCTTGCCCGAGGGGACTCCAAACACACACTTCTTCGAGTTGAGCCGTAGGTCCACTTCGTTGAGGCTCGCAAAGGTTTCTTCCAGGTCCTGTATCAGGGTTCTTGCCTCACGAGACTTCACCACAATGTCATCGACGTAAGCTTCAGCGTTCCTCCCAAGCTGCCGGCCTAAGGCGATGTGCATCAGCCGCTGAGAGGTCGCGCCTGCGTTGCGCAACCCAAATGGCATGCACGTATAGCAGTACACTCCACACGGGGTCAGGAAAGCCGTCTTCTCCACGTCTTCTACCACCATCTTGATTTGGTGCTAGCCCGAGAAGGCATCTAGGAAACACAATAGGTCACACTCTGTGGTGGAGTCGACTATCTGGTCAATGCGGGGGAGCGGAAATGGATCCTGCGGGCAGGCCTTGTTGAGGTTCGTGAAGTCGACACACATGCACTCCTTTCCTCCCTTTTTTGGCACAACGACCGGATTAGCCAGCCAATCAGGGTAGCGGACCTCGCGGATAACTCCTGCCGCCTCTAGCTTCCGGGTCTCTTGAACGATGAAAGCCTGTTTCTCAATGGACTGCCGCCTCGCCTTCTGCTTCACAGGGCGCACATTGGGGCACACGTTGAGGTGATGCTCAATCACTTTCCTTGGGACCCCTGCCAACTGATCAGGTTCCCACGCGAACACCTTCTTGTTCGCACGTAGGAACCTCACCAGGGCCTCCTCCTTCTCGGGCTCGAGGTTGGCCCCTATGGCGAAGGTGGCGCTAGTGGACCCGTCCTCATCGACTGGTACCTGCTTGGTTTCCGCCTTGTCTTGGGTGAATAGCTGCTTCTTTTTAGCCGGTGCAGCCCCCTTGGGCTCAAGGGCGTCGGTGCTAGTGGGCTGTGCCACCGTGGCCGCCCTGAAAACAAGCTGGAGCACCTGCAGCGCATCCCTTGTGTCTCCTGACATGGTGAGGACGCCGCTGCTCCCAGGCATCTTCATGAGGTTGTACGCCGGGTGAGTTGCTGCCATGAACCGAGCCAAGGCCGGGTAGCCGAGGATGGTGTTGTAGGGGAGGCCAATAGGGGCAATGTCAAAGTCGATCAGCTCAGTGCGGAAGTTGTCGCAGGTGCCGAAGGTCACTGGGAGGCGGATCTGTGCCAAGGAGGCGGTGGAACCGGCTCCGACGCCCAAGAAAGGCCTGCTGGGTTGGAGCCGCTCCAGCGGCACGTGGAGGAGGCTGAAGGCCTCCACTGAGAGCACGTTGAGGCCGGCACCACCGTCGATGAGGGTCCTGGTGACGGCCACTTGGCAGATGGTGGGGGTGCACAGCATCGGGAGCGCGCCCGAACCGATGGGGTTGAAGGGGTGGTCCTCCGAGTCGAAGGTTAGATCGGCCTCGGGTGCCACCCATCCCGGGGGGCTTCTCGGCGCTTGGAGGCAGTGCTGATCCGGCGGGTGAACGACTTGACGCGATGGCTTGAGGGTGGTGCCTGGGAGCCACCCAGGAGAGCTGCGACGACGGGCGACACTGGTGCGGCAAAACGGGTGAGGAAGAGGTCGCGCAGCTCATCCCAGGAGGTGACAGAGGTCGTCGGCAGGTGGAGGAGCCATGCGCGCGGGACGCCGGTGAGGGCCATGGGTAACCAGTTGGCCATCACCCGGTCGTCGCCCCCGGCTCTGAGGACAGCCTCCTCGTACGCCAGTAGGAAAATCATCAGGTCTGTCGAGCCGTTGTAGCGCAGCGGCATCTTGGGCTTGAACTTGTGCAGCCACTGCACCTGTTGCAAGGTGGGGGCCAAGGCCCGGAGCCCCCTGGCCCCAGTGCCGACATCCATTGCTGGAGTGGGCGGCACGTTGTCCGCCATGAGGGTGGGATGTGATGTTGGGGGAGAGCTGGTCGTCAGGAGGGAGAACTCTGGTGCACCCCCTACCTGGCGCGCCAAATGTCAGATTTCGTGTTCCGGCAGACCCTTGAGGTTCGATCACTGGGGTGCGCATGGAGATCTCTCCCCTACCGATCTACGTCCAATCTCCTCGCGTGATCTAAGCTGGAAACAACGAACAACACAAGGGACACGAGGTTTATACTGGTTCGGGCCACCGTTGTGGTGTAATACCTTACTCCAGTGTGTGGTGTGGTGGATTGCCTCAGGGGCTGATGATGAATAGTACAAGGGAAGAACAGCCTCGCGAGGGGTGTTCTTGAGCTGGTGCGATGAACTGCTTGGGTGAGTTCAGTCGCCTCTCTCTCTCTGCTAGGGCTCTATCAGATCTCTAGATGTCTCTGCTCTCTCCCTCCTTTTCTCTCCATGTCCCTCTTCCACTCTGCGGTGGCTAGCTCTATTTATAGAGGCCTTGGGCCTCTCCCCAAATAATGAGCGGGAAGGGCGCCAACAATTGGCCGTTTTGAAGGGGAACATCTAGTACAAGTTATGCTGACCAAAGGTGGTCTTCGGCTGCCAAAAGCACTGGTGATGACGCCGTCTTGGGCTCCACGGTGACCTCCGTCCCGCCGCTCTGTTGGTCTTGGTCTCGTTGCACCAGAATGGTAACCTTTGCCCGATGCCTTGGCCTGTGCTTGCCCCCTTTGCACCAAAGGGGAAACAAGGACACTGCATAGGCCGGCGCTCGCCTGGCGCCCACCTGGTCTCGATTGTCATGGCTTGCGTCACGGGCTCCTCGTGAGGTACCCCTGCCTTGATCTCTCCGCCTCCTCGCGAGCCTGCCTGATGAGGCTGCCTCTGAGGAAGCTTTCTGTCGTCCACCCTGCGAGGCTTGGCCCCTCGCGAGGGTCTTGAGCTTGAGCTGATGAAGATGGGCCGCGCTGGGCCCCCACTTGAGCCACGCTGCAGGCAGGCAAGCCTGGGGACCCCCGTTCCCAGAACGCCGACAGTGTCCTCCATAAGCCTCGGAGTGACACTTGCGTAGGATCTGTTCCTGTTCATGCTCAGGTACACAACGTCTAATAACACCATCTACTCCTTCTTTATAAAGGTGTGGGTCATCCCAAAAGTAATGCCTCAAATCATAGAAAACCTTTTTCTTTTGTTGGTATGTGAAACTAGGTGGTATAAATTTAGCAACAATATAATTAGCATAATCAGCATACCATGGAGTAGTACGAGAAGCATTTATGATATTTAATTGTTCATCAGGAAAGCTATCATCAATAGGTAGTGGGTCATCAAGCATATTTTCTAACCTAGACAAGTTGTCTGCAACGGGGTTCTCAGCTTCCTTTCTATCAATAATATGCAAATCAAATTCTTGTAGCAAGAGAACCCATCTAAAAGTGTAGGTTTAGCATCTTTCTTTTCCATAAGATATTTAATAGCAGCATGATCCGTGTGAATAGTTACTTTAGAATCAATAATATATGGTCTAAACTTATCACAAGCAAATACAACTGCTAGGAATTCCTTTTCAGTAGTAGCATAATTTCTCTAAGCATTGTCTAGAGTTTAACTAGCATATTGAATAACATTTAATTTCTTATCAACTCTTTGTCCTAGAACATCACCTACATCATATCACTAGCATCACACATAATTTCAAAAGGTAAATTCCAATCAGGTGGCTGAACAATAGGTGCAGAGATCAATGCTTTCATAAGTATTTCAAATGCTTCTACACAATCATCATAAAAAACAAATGGTATATCTTTTTGTAATAAATTAGTCAGAGGCCGAGAAATTTTTGAGAAGTCGTTAATGAACCTCCTATAGAAATCGACATGACCAAGGAAACTTCTTATACCTTTGATGTCCTTGGGACATGGCATCTTTTCAATAGCATCAACCTTGGCTTTATCAACCTCAATACCTCTTTCAAAAACTTTATGCCCCAAGACAATACCTTCATTAACCATAAAGTGGCACTTTTCCCAATTCAAGACAAGATTAGTTTCATCACATCTTTGCAAAACTCGGTCAAGGTTGCTTAAGCAATCATCAAAAGAGGATCCATAGACGGAAAAATCGTCCATGAAAACCTCACAAATATTTTCACAAAAGTCAGAGAATATAGCCATCAGGCATCTTTGAAAGGTAGCTGGTGCATTACATAAACCAAAAGGCATACGTCTATAAGCAAAAGTACCAAAAGGGCAAGTAAAAGTAGTTTTTGATTGATCATTGGCTGACACAGGTATTTGAGAGAAATCAGAATAACCATCTAGAAAGCAAAAATAGGTATGTTTGGATAATCTTTCTAGCATTTGATCGATCAAAGGTAAGGGGTAATGATCTTTTTTAGTAGCTTTATTAAATTTGCGGAAATCAATTATCATCCTATAACCTGTAATAATTCTTTGCGGGATCAACTCATCTTTATCATTAGGAACGACAGTAATACCTCCCTTCTTAGGGACACAATGGACAGGACTTACCCACTGATTATCAGCAACGGGATAAATTATACCTGCCTCAAGAAGCTTTAGTATTTCCTTTCTTACCACTTCCTTCATCTTAGGATACAGCCATCGTTGACGATCACGAACTGGTTTGGCATCTTCCTCCAAATTTATTTTGTGTTGACACAGAGTGGGACTAATGTCGTTAAGATCATCAAGAGTATATCCAATAGCAGCACGGTGCTTCTTCAGAGTTTTCAACAATCTCTCTTCTTCACGCTCTGAAAGGTTAGCACTAATAATAACAGGATATATCTTTTTCTCATCAAGGTAAGCATATTTAAGAGTATCAGGTAATGGTTTGAGCTCAAACATGGGATCACCCTTGGGTGGAGGAGGATCCCCTAGGATTTCAACAGGAAAATTGTGTTTCACAATAGGTTCTTGTTTAAAGAATACTTCATCTATTTCCCTTCTTTCATCCATAAACATATCATTTTCATGGTCTAGCAAATATTGTTCTAAGGATCACTAGGAGGTACGGCAATAGAAGCAAGACCAATAATTTCATCTTTACAAGGCAATTCCTCTTCAGGGTGTTGTCTACGAAATTTAGAGAAATTAAACTCATGAGACATATCACCTAAACCAATAGTAATAACATCCTTGTTGCAGTCTATCCTAGCATTAACAGTGTTTAAGAAGGCTCTACCAAATATAATGGGACAAAAGCTATCTTGTGGGGAACCAAGAACAAGAAAATCAGCAGGATATTTAGTTTTCTCACACAAGACTTCAATATCTCTAACAATTTCCATTGGTGAAATAGTATCTCTATTGGCAAGTTTAATTGTGACATCAATACCTTCTAACTCAGCAGGTGCAATATCATGCATAATTTCTCTGTATAAGTCAATAGGTATTGCACTAGCACTAGCACCCATATCACACAAGCCATGATAACAATGATCTCCTATTTTAACAGAAATAACAGGCATGCCTACCACAGGTCTAGGTTTATCTTTAGCACAAGGTTTAGCAATTATAGCAGTTTCATCACAGAAATAAATAACATGCCCATCAATATTATCAGACAAGAGATCTTTAACAATAGTAATATTAGGTTCAACTTTAGTTTGCTCAGGAGGTGTATAGGTTCTAATATTGCTTTTACGAACCATAGTTCAAGCTTTAGCATGATCTTTTATCCTAACAAGAAAAGGTGGTTTCTCAACATAAGCAGTAGGAACAATAGAATCATTATAGGTGACAATCTTTTCTTCAACTTTAATAGGTGCAGCTACTTTTACTTCTATGGGAGGATGATATTTAAACCATTTTTCCCTTGGGAGATCAACATGAGTAGCAAAAGATTCACAGAAAGAAGCTACTATCTCAGAGTCAAGTCCATATGTAGTGCTAAATTTACGGAAAACATCAGTATCCATAAAAGATTTAACACAATCATACTTAGGTGTCATACCTGACTCCTTACCTTCATCGAGGTCCCATTCTTCAGAGTTGCGTTTAATTCTTTCCAATAAATCCCATTTGACTTCAATAGTCTTCATCATAAAAGAGCCAGCACAAGAAGTATCGAGCATGGTGCGATTGTTATCAGAAAGCTGAGCATAAAAATTTTGAATAGTCATTTCTCTTGAGAGCTCATGATTGGGGCATGGATATAACATTGATTTAAGCCTCCCCAATCTTGAGCGATGCTTTCTCCTTCGTGAGGCCAGAAATTATATATATAATTGCGATCATGATGAACAAGATGCATAGGATAAAACTTCTGATGCCCACTGACTATCAGCAACAGGATAAATTATACCTGCCTCAAGAAGCTTTAGTATTTCCTTTCTTACCACTTCCTTCATCTTAGGATTCATCCGTTGTTGACGATCACGAACTGGTTTGGCATCTTCCTCCAAATTTATTTTGTGTTGACACAGAGTGGGACTAATGCCGTTAAGATCAACAAGAGTATATCCAATAGCAGCACGGTGCTTCTTTAGAGTTTTCAATAATCTCTCTTCTTCACGCTCTGAAAGGTTAGCACTAATAATAACATGATATATCTTTTTCTCATCAAGGTAAGCATATTTAAGAGTATCAAGTAACGGTTTGAGATCAAACATGGGATCACCCTTGGGTGGAGGAGGGTCCACTAGGATTTCAACAGGAAAATTGTGTTTCAGGATGGGTTCCTGTTTAAAGAATACTTCATCTATTTCCCTTCTTTCATTCATAAACATATCATTTTCATGGTCTAGCAAATATTGTTCTAAGGATCACTAGGAGGTACGGCAATAGAAGCAAGACCAATAATTTCATCTTTACTAGGAAATTCCTCTTCACGGTGTTGTCTACGAAATTTAGAGAAATTAAACTCATGAGACATATCACCTAAACCAATAGTAATAACATCCTTGTTGCTGTCTATCCTAGCATTAACAGTGTTTAAGAAGGCTCTACCAAATATAATGGGACAAAAGCTATCTTGTGGGGAACCAAGAACAAGAAAATCAGCAGGATATTTAGTTTTCTCACACAAGACTTCAATATCTCTAACAATTTCCATTGGTGAAATAGTATCTCTATTGGCAAGTTTAATTGTGACATCAATACCTTCTAACTCAGCAGGTGCAATATCATGCATAATTTCTCTGTATAAGTCAATAGGTATTGCACTAGCACTAGCACCCATATCACACAAGCCATGATAACAATGATCTCCTATTTTAACAGAAATAACAGGCATGCCTACCACAGGTCTAGGTTTATCTTTAGCACAAGGTTTAGCAATTATAGCAGTTTCATCACAGAAATAAATAACATGCCCATCAATATTATCAGACAAGAGATCTTTAACAATAGTAATATTAGGTTCAACTTTAATTTCCTCAGGAGGTGTATAGGTTCTAATATTGCTTTTACGAACCATAGTTCAAGCTTTAGCATGATCTTTTATCCTAACAAGAAAAGGTGGTTTCTCAACATAAGCAGTAGGAACAATAGAATCATTATAGGTGACAATCTTTTCTTCAACTTTAATAGGTGCAGCTACTTTTACTTCTATGGGAGGATGATATTTAAACCATTTTTCCCTTGGGAGATCAACATGAGTAGCAAAAGATTCACAGAAAGAAGCTACTATCTCAGAGTCAAGTCCATATGTAGTGCTAAATTTACGGAAAACATCAGTATCCATAAAAGATTTAACACAATCATACTTAGGTGTCATACCTGACTCCTTACCTTCATCGAGGTCCCATTCTTCAGAGTTGCGTTTAATTCTTTCCAATAAATCCCATTTGACTTCAATAGTCTTCATCATAAAAGAGCCAGCACAAGAAGTATCGAGTATGGTGCGATTGTTATCAGAAAGCTGAGCATAAAAATTTTGAATAGTCATTTCTCTTGAGAGCTCATGATTGGGGCATGGATATAACATTGATTTAAGCCTCCCCAATCTTGAGCGATGCTTTCTCCTTCGTGAGGCCAGAAATTATATATATAATTGCGATCATGATGAACAAGATGCATAGGATAAAACTTCTGATGCCCACTGACTATCAGCAACAGGATAAATTATACCTGCCTCTAGCAGCTTTAGTATTTCCTTTCTTACCACTTCCTTCATCTTAGGATTCATCCGTCATTGACGATCACGAACTGGTTTGGCATCTTCCTCCAAATTTATTTTGTGTTGACACAGAGTGGGACTAATGCCGTTAAGATCATCAAGAGTATATCCAATAGCAGCATGGTGCTTCTTTAGAGTTTTCAATAATCTCTCTTCTTCACGCTCTGAAAGGTTAGCACCAATAATAACATGATATATCTTTTTCTCATCAAGGCAAGCATATTTAAGAGTATCAAGTAACGGTTTGAGATCAAACATGGGATCACCCTTGGGTGGAGGAGGGTCCACTAGGATTTCAACAGGAAAATTGTGTTTCAGGATGGGTTCCTGTTTAAAGAATACTTCATCTATTTCCCTTCTTTCATTCATAAACATATCATTTTCATGGTCTAGCAAATATTGTTCTAAGGATCACTAGGAGGTACGGCAATAGAAGCAAGACCAATAATTTCATCTTTACTAGGAAATTCCTCTTCACGGTGTTGTCTACGAAATTTAGAGAAATTAAACTCATGAGACATATCACCTAAACCAATAGTAATAACATTCTTGTTGCAGTCTATCCTAGCATTAACAGTGTTTAAGAAGGGTCTACCAAAATAATGGGACAAAAGCTATCTTGTGGGGAACCAAGAACAAGAAAATCAGAAGGATATTTAGTTTTCCCACACAAGACTTCAACATCTCTAACAATTTCCATTGGTGAAATAGTATCTCTATTGGCAAGTTTAATTGTGACATCAATATCTTCTAACTCAGTAGGTGCAATATCATGCATAATTTCTCTGTATTAGTCAATAGGTATTGCACTAGCACTAGCACCCATATCACACAAGCCATGATAACAATGATCTCCTATTTTAACAGAAA
This sequence comes from Triticum aestivum, assembly GCF_018294505.1. Taxonomy (NCBI): domain Eukaryota; kingdom Viridiplantae; phylum Streptophyta; class Magnoliopsida; order Poales; family Poaceae; genus Triticum; species Triticum aestivum. The sequence continues at coordinate 71,169,445 of NC_057803.1, read as the reverse complement.
TAACAGGCATGCCTACCACAGGTCTAGGTTTATCTTTAGCACAAGGTTTAGCAATTATAGCAGTTTCATCACAGAAATAAATAACATGCCCATCAATATTATCAGACAAGAGATCTTTAACAATAGTAATATTAGGTTCAACTTTAATTTGCTCAGGAGGTGCATAGGTTCTAATATTGCTTTTACGAACCACAGTTCAAGCTTTAGCATGATCTTTTATCCTAACAGGAAAAGGTGGTTTCTCAACATAAGTAGTAGGAACAATAGGATCATTATAGGTGACAATCTTTTCTTCAACTTTAATAGGTGCAGCTACTTGTACTTCTATGGGAGGATGATATTTAAACCACTTCTCCCTAGGGAGATCAACATGAGTAGCATAAGATTCACAGAAAGAAGCTACTATCTCAGAGTCAAGTCCATATTTAGTGCTAAATTTACGGAAAACATCGGTATCCATAAAAGATTTAACACCATCATACTTAGGTGTCATACCTGACTCCTTACCTTCATCGAGGTCCCAGTCTTCAGAGTTGCGTTTAATTCTTTCCAATAAATCCCATTTGACTTCAATAGTCTTCATCATAAAAGAGCCAGCACAAGAAGTATCGAGCATGGTGTGATTGTTATCAGAAAGCCGAGCATAAAATTTTTGAGTAATCATTTCTCTTGAGAGCTCATGATTGGGGCATGGATATAACATTGATTTAAGCCTCCGCAATCTTGAGCGACGCTTTCTCCTTCGTGAGGCCAGAAATTATATATATAATTGCGATCACGATGAACAAGATGCATAGGATAAAACTTCTGATGCCCATTGACTATCAGCAACGGGATAAATTATACCTTCCTCAAGAAGCTTTAGTATTTCCTTTCTTACCACTTCCTTCATCTTAGAATTCAGCCGTCGTTGACGATCACGAACTGGTTTGGCATCTTCCTCCAAATTTATTTTGTGTTGACACAAAGTGGGACTAATGCGCTTAAGATCATCAAGAGTATATCCAATAGCAGCACGGTGCTTCTTTAGAGTTTTCAATAATCTCTCTTCTTCACGCTCTGAAAGGTTAGCACTAATAATAACATGATATATCTTTTTCTCATCAAGGTAAGCATATTTAAGAGTATCAGGTAACGGTTTGAGCTCAAACATGGGATCACCCTTGGGTGGAGGAGGATCCCCTAGAATTTCAACAGGAAAATTGTGTTTCAGGATGGGTTCCTGTTTAAAGAATACTTCATCTATTTCCCTTCTTTCATTCAAAGACATATCATTTTCATGGTCTAGCAAATATTGTTCTAAGGATCACTAGGAGGTACGGCAACAGAAGCAAGACCAATAAATTCATCTTTACTAGGCAATTCCTCTTCACGGTGTTGTCTACAAAATTTAGAGAAATTAAACTCATGAGACATATCACCTAAACCAATAGTAATAACATCCTTGTTGCAGTCTATCCTAGCATTAACAGTGTTTAAGAAGGGTCTACCGAATATAATGGGACAAAAGCTATCTTGTGGGGAACCAAGAACAATAAAATCAGCATGATATTTAGTTTTCCCACACAAGACTTCAACATCTCTAACAATTTCCATTGGTGAAATAGTATCTCTATTGGCAAGTTTAATTGTGACATCAATATCTTCTAACTCAGCAGGTGCAATATCATGCATAATTTCTCTGTATAAGTCAATAGGTATTGCACTAGCACTAGCACCCATATCACACAAGCCATGATAACAATGATCTCCTATTTTAACAGAAATAACAGGCATGCCTACCACAGGTCTAAGTTTATCTTTAGCACAAGGTTTAGCAATTATAGTAGTTTCATCACAGAAATAAATAACATGCCCATCAATATTATGAGACAAGAGATCTTTAACAATAGTAATATTAGGTTCAACTTTAATTTGCTCAGGAGGTGTATAGGTTCTAATATTGCTTTTACGAACCACAGTTCAAGCTTCAGCATGATCTTTTATCCTAACAGGACAAGGTGGTTTCTCAACATAAGAAGTAGGAACAATAGGATCATTATAGGTGACAATCTTTTGTTCAACTTTAATAGGTACAACTACTTGTACTTCTATGGGAGGATGATATTTAAACCATTTTTCCCTTGGGAGATCAACATGAGTAGAAAAAGATTCACAGAAAGAAGCTACTATCTCAGAGTCAAGTCCATATGTAGTGCTAAATTTACGGAAAACATCGGTATCCATAAAAGATTTAACACAATCATACTTAGGTGTCATACCTGACTCCTTACCTTCATCGAGGTCCCATTCTTCAGAGTTGCGTTTAATTCTTTCCAATAAATCCCATTTGACTTCAATAGTCTTCATCATAAAAGAGCCAGCACAAGAAGTATCTAGCATGGTGCGATTGTTATCAGAAAGCTGAGCATAAAATTTTTGAATAGTCATTTCTCTTGAGAGCTCATGATTGGGGCATGGATATAACATTGATTTAAGCCTCCCCAATCTTGAGCGATGCTTTCTCCTTCGTGAGGCCAAAAATTATATATATAATTGCGATCATGATGAACAAGATGCATAGGATAAAACTTCTGATGCCCACTGACTATCAGCAACAGGATAAATTATACCTGCCTCAAGAAGCTTTAGTATTTCCTTTCTTACCCCTTCCATCATCTTAGGATTCATCCGTCGTTGACGATCACGAACTGGTTTGGCATCTTCCTCCAAATTTATTTTGTGTTGACACAGAGTGGGACTAATGCCGTTAAGATCATCAAGAGTATATCCAATAGCAGCACGGTGCTTCTTTAGAGTTTTCAACAATCTCTCTTCTTCACGCTCTGAAAGGTTAGCACTAATAATAACAGGATATATCTTTTTCTCATCAAGGTAAGCATATTTAAGAGTATCAGGTAACGGTTTGAGCTCAAACATGGGATCACCCTTGGGTGGAGGAGGATCCCCTAGAATTTCAACAGGAAAATTGTGTTTCAGGATGGGTTCCTGTTTAAAGAATACTTCATCTATTTCCCTTCTTTCATTCATAAACATATCATTTTCATGGTCTAGCAAATATTGTTCTAAGGATCACTAGGAGGTACGGCAATAGAAGCAAGACCAATAATTTCATCTTTACTAGGAAATTCCTCTTCACGGTGTTGTCTACGAAATTTAGAGAAATTAAACTCATGAGACATATCACCTAAACCAATAGTAATAACATCCTTGTTGCAGTCTATCCTAGCATTAATAGTGTTTAAGAAGGGTCTACCAAATATAATGGGACAAAAGCTATCTTGTGGGGAACCAAGAACAAGAAAATCAGAAGGATATTTAGTTTTCCCACACAAGACTTCAACATCTCTAACAATTTCCATTGGTGAAATAGTATCTCTATTGGCAAGTTTAATTGTGACATCAATATCTTCTAACTCAGTAGGTGCAATATCATGCATAATTTCTCTGTATTAGTCAATAGGTATTGCACTAGCACTAGCACCCATATCACACAAGCCATGATAACAATGATCTCCTATTTTAACAGAAATAACAGGCATGCCTACCACAGGTCTAGGTATATCTTTAGCACAAGGTTTAGCAATTATAGCAGTTTCATCACAGAAATAAATAACATGCCCATCAATATTTTCAAACAAGAGATCTTTAACAATAGTAATATTAGGTTCAACTTTAATTTGCTCAGGAGGTGCATAGGTTCTAATATTGCTTTTACGAACCACAGTTCAAGCTTTAGCATGATCTTTTATCCTAACATGAAAAGGTGGTTTCTCAACATAAGTAGTAGGAACAATAGGATCATTATAGGTGACAATCTTTTCTTCAACTTTAATAGGTGCAGCTACTTGTACTTCTATGGGAGGATGATATTTAAACCACTTCTCCCTAGGGAGATCAACATGAGTAGCAAAAGATTCACAGAAAGAAGCTACTATCTCAGAGTCAAGTCCATATTTAGTGCTAAATTTACGGAAAACATCGGTATCCATAAAAGATTTAACACCATCATACTTAGGTGTCATACCTGACTCCTTACCTTCATCGAGGTCCCAGTCTTCAGAGTTGCGTTTAACTCTTTCCAATAAATCCCATTTGACTTCAATAGTCTTCATCATAAAAGAGCCAGCACAAGAAGTATCGAGCATGGTGTGATTGTTATCAGAAAGCCGAGCATAAAATTTTTGAGTAATCATTTCTCTTGAGAGCTCATGATTGGGGCATGGATATAACATTGATTTAAGCCTCCCCAATCTTGAGCGACGCTTTCTCCTTCGTGAGGCCAGAAATTATATATATAATTGCGATCACGATGAACAAGATGCATAGGATAAAACTTCTGATGCCCACTGACTATCAGCAACGGGATAAATTATACCTTCCTCAAGAAGCTTTAGTATTTCCTTTCTTACCACTTCCTTCATCTTAGAATTCAGCCGTCGTTGACGATCACGAACTGGTTTGGCATCTTCCTCCAAATTTATTTTGTGTTGACACAAAGTGGGACTAATGCGCTTAAGATCATCAAGAGTATATCCAATAGCAGCACGGTGCTTCTTCAGAGTTTTCAATAATCTCTCTTCTTCACGCTCTGAAAGGTTAGCACTAATAATAACATGATATATCTTTTTCTCATCAAGGTAAGCATATTTAAGAGTATCAGGTAACGGTTTGAGCTCAAACATGGGATCACCCTTGGGTGGAGGAGGATCCCCTAGAATTTCAACAGGAAAATTGTGTTTCAGGATGGGTTCCTGTTTAAAGAATACTTCATCTATTTCCCTTCTTTCATTCAAAGACATATCATTTTCATGGTCTAGCAAATATTGTTCTAAGGATCACTAGGAGGTACGGCAACAGAAGCAAGACCAATAAATTCATCTTTACTAGGCAATTCCTCTTCACGGTGTTGTCTACAAAATTTAGAGAAATTAAACTCATGAGACATATCACCTAAACCAATAGTAATAACATCCTTGTTGCAGTCTATCCTAGCATTAACAGTGTTTAAGAAGGGTCTACCGAATATAATGGGACAAAAGCTATCTTGTGGGGAACCAAGAACAATAAAATCAGCATGATATTTAGTTTTCCCACACAAGACTTCAACATCTCTAACAATTTCCATTGGTGAAATAGTATCTCTATTGGCAAGTTTAATTGTGACATCAATATCTTCTAACTCAGCAGGTGCAATATCATGCATAATTTCTCTGTATAAGTCAATAGGTATTGCACTAGCACTAGCACCCATATCACACAAGCCATGATAACAATGATCTCCTATTTTAACAGAAATAATAGGCATGCCTACCACAGGTCTAGGTATATCTTTAGCACAAGGTTTAGCAATTATAGCAGTTTCATCACAGAAATAAATAACACGCCCATTAATATTATCAGACAAGAGATCTTTAACAATAGTAATATTAGGTTCAACTTTAATTTGCTCAAGAGGTGTATAGGTTCTAATATTGCTTTTACGAACCACAGTTCAAGCTTTAGCATGATCTTTTATCCTAACAGGAAAAGGTGGTTTCTCAACATAAGCAGTAGGAACAATACAATCATTATAGGTGACAATCTTTTCTTCAACTTTAATAGGTGCATCTACTTTTACTTCTATGGGAGGATGATATTTAAACCACTTCTCCCTAGGGATATCAACATGAGTAGCAAAAGATTCACAGAAAGAAGCTACTATCTCAGAGTCAAGTCCATATTTAGTGCTAAATTTACGGAAAACATCAGTATCCATAAAAGATTTAACACAATCATACTTAGGTGTCATACCTGACTCCTTACCTTCATTGAGGTCCCAGTCTTCAGAGTTGCATTTAATTCTTTCCAATAAATCCCATTTGATTTCAATAGTCTTCATCATAAAAGAGCCAACACAAGAAGTATCGAGCATGGTGCTATTTTTATCAGAAAGCCGAGCATAAAAATTTGAATAGTCATTTCTCTTGAGAGGTCATGATTGGGGCATGAATATAACATTGATTTAAGCCTCCCCAATCTTGAGCGATGCTTTCTCCTTCGTGAGGCCAGAAATTATATATATAATTGCTATCACGATGAACAAGATGCATAGGATAAAACTTCTGATGCCCACTGACTATCAGCAACGGGATAAATTATACATGCCTCAAGAAGCTTTAGTATTTCCTTTCTTACCACTTCCTTCATCTTAGGATTCAGCCGTCGTTGACGATGACGAACTGGTTTGGCATCTTCCTCCAAATTTATTTTGTGTTGACACAGAGTGGGACTAATGCCCTTAAGATCATCAAGAGTATATCCAATAGCAGCACAATGCTTCTTTAGAGTTTTCAACAATCTCTCTTCTTCACGCTCTGAAAGGTTAGCACTAATAATAACATGATATATCTTTTTCTCATCAAGGTAAGCATATTTAAGAGTATCAGGTAACGGTTTGAGCTCAAACATGGGATCACCCTTGGGTGGAGGAGGATCCCCTAGCATTTCAACAGGAAAATTGTGTTTCAGGATGGGTTCCTGTTTAAAGAATACTTCATCTATTTCCCTTCTTTGATTCACAAACATATCATTTTCATAGTCTAGCAAATATTGTTCTAAGGATCACTAGGAGGTACGGCAATAGAAGCAAGACCAATAATTTCATCTTTACTAGGAAATTCCTCTTCACGGTATTGTCTATGAAATTTAGAGAAATTAAACTCATGAGACATATCACCTTAACCAATAGTAATAACATCCTTGTTGCAGTCTATCCTAGCATTAACAGTGTTTAAGAAGGGTCTACCAAATATAATGGGACAAAAGCTATCTTGTGGGGAATCAAGAACAAGAAAATCAGAAGGATATTTAGTTTTCCCACACAAGACTTCAACATCTCTAACAATTTCCATTGGTGAAATAGTATCTCTATTGGCAAGTTTAATTGTGACATTAATATCTTCTAACTCAGCAGGTGCAATATCATGCATAATTTCTCTGTATAAGTCAATAGGTATTGCACTAGCACTAGCACCCATATCACACAAGCCATGATAACAATGATCTCCTATTTTAACAGAAATAACAGGCATGCCTACCACAGGTCTAGGTTTATCTTTAGCACAAGGTTTAGCAATTATAGCAGTTTCATCATAGAAATAAATAACATGCCCATGAATATTATCAGACAAGAGATCTTTAACAATAGTAATATTAGTTTCAACTTTAATTTGCTCAGGAGGTGTATAGGTTCTAATATTGCTTTTACGAACCACAGTTCAAGATTTAGCATGATCTTTTATCCTAACAGGAAAAGGTGGTTTCTCAACATAAGCAGTAGGAACAATACAATCATTATAGGTGACAACCTTTTCTTCAACTTTAATAGGTGCATCTAATTTTACTTCTATGGGAGGATTATATTTAAACCACTTCTCCCTAGAGAGATCAACATGAGTAGCAAAAGATTCACAGAAAGAAGCTACTATCTCAGAGTCAAGTCCATATTTAGTGCTAAATTTACGGAAAACATCGGTATCCATAAAATATTTGACACAATCATACTTAGGTGTCATATCTCACTCCTTACCTTCATCGAGGTCCCAGTCTTCAGAGTTGCGTTTAATTCTTTCCAATAAATCCCATTTGACTTCAATAGTCTTCATCATAAAAGAGCCAGCACAAGAAGTATCGAGCATGGTGTGATTGTTATCAGAAAGCCGAGCATAAATTTTTTGAATAATCATTTCTCTTGAGAGCTCATGATTGGGGCATGGATATAACATTGATTTAAGCCTCCCCAATCTTGAGCGATGCTTTCTCCTTCGTGAGGTCGGAAATTATATATATAATTGCGATCACGATGAACAAGATGCATAGGATAAAACTTCTGATGCCCATTGACTATCAGCAACGGGATAAATTATACCTGCCTCAAGAAGCTTTAGTATTTCCTTTCTTACCACTTACTTCATCTTAGGATTCAGCCATCGTTGACGATCACGAACTGGTTTGGCATCTTCCTCCAAATTTATTTTGTGTTGACACAGAGTGGGACTAATGCCCTTAAGATCATCAAGAGTATATCCAATAGCAGCACGGTGCTTCTTTAGAGTTTTCAATAATCTCTCTTCTTCACGCTCTGAAAGGTTAGCACTAATAATAACATGCTATATCTTTTTCTCATCAAGGTAAGCATATTTAGGAGTATCAGGTGACGGTTTGAGCTCAAATATGGGATCACCCTTGGGTGGAGGAGGATCCCCTAGGAGTTCAACAGGAAAATTGTGTTTCAGGATGGGTTCCTGTTTAAAGAATACTTCATCTATTTCCCTTCTTTCATTCATAAACATATCATTTTCATAGTCTAGCAAATATTGTTCTAAGGATCACTAGGAGGTACGGCAATAGAAGCAAGACCAATAATTTCATCTTTACTAGGCAATTCCTCTTCATGGTGTTGTCTACGAAATTTAGAGAAAATTAAACTCATGAGACATATCACCTAAACCAATAGTAATAACATCCTTGTTGCAGTCTATCCTAGCATTAAGAGTGTTTAAGAAGGGTCTACCAAATATAATGGGACAAAAGCTATCATGTGGGGAACCAAGAACAAGAAAATCAGCAGGATATTTAGTTTTCCCACACAAGACTTCAACATCTCTAACAATTTCCATTGGTGAAATAGTATCTCTATTGGCAAGTTTAATTGTGACATCAATATCTTCTAACTCAGCAGGTGCAATATCATGCATAATTTTTCTGTATAAGTCAATAGGTATTGCACTAGCACTAGCACCCATATCACACAAGCCATGATAACAATGATCTCCTATTTTAACAGAAATAACACGCATGCCTACCACAGTTCTAGGTTTATCTTTAGCACAAGGTTGAGCAATTATAGCAGTTTCATCACAGAAATAAATAACATGCCCATCAATATTATCAGACAAGAGATCTTTAACAATAGTAATATTAGGTTCAACTTTAATTTGCTCAGGAGGTGTATAGGTTCTAATATTGCTTTTATAAACCACAGTTCAAGCTTCAGCATGATCTTTTATCCCAACAGGACAAGGTGGTTTCTCAACATAAGCAGTAGGAACAATAGGATCATTATAGGTGACAATCTTTTCTTCAACTTTAATAGGTACAGCTACTTGTACTTCTATGGGAGGATGATATTTAAACCACTTCTCCCTTGGAAGATCAACATGAGTAGAAAAAGATTCACAGAAAGAAGCTACTATCTCAGAGTCAAGTCCATATGTAGTGCTAAATTTACGGAAAACATCTATATCCATAAAATATTTAACACAATCATACTTAGGTGTCATACCTGACTCCTTACCTTCATCGAGGTCCCAGTCTTCAGAGTTGCGTTTAATTCTTTCCAATAAATCCCATTTGACTTCAATAGTCTTCATCATAAAAGAGCCAGCACAAGAAGTATCGAGCATGGTGCGATTGTTATCAGAAAGTCGATCATAATATTTTTGAATAATCATTTCTCTTGAGAGCTCATGATTGGGGCATGGATATAACATTGATTTAAGCCTCCCCAATCTTGAGCGACGCTTTCTCCTTCGTGAGGCCAGAAATTATATATATAATTGCGATCATGATGAACAAGATGCATAGGATAAAACCTCTGATGCCCACTGACTATCAGCAACGGGATAAATTATACCTGCCTCAAGAAGCTTTAGTATTTCCTTTCTTACCACTTCCTTCATCTTAGGATTCAGCCGTCGTTGACGATCACGAACTGGTTTGGCATCTTCCTCCAAATTTATTTTGTGTTGACACAGAGTGGGACTAATGCCCTTAAGATCATCAAGAGTATATCCAATAGCAGCACGGTGCTTCTTTAGAGTTTTCAATAATCTCTCTTCTTCACGCTCTGAAAGGTTAGCACTAATAATAACAGGATATATCTTTTTCTCATCAAGGTAAGCATATTTAAGAGTATCAGGTAACGGTTTGAGCTCAAACATGGGATCACCCTTGGGTGGAGGAGGATCCCCTAGGATTTCAACAGGAAAATTGTGTTTCAGGATGGGTTCCTGTTTAAAGAATACTTCATCTATTTCCCTTCTTTCATTCATAAACATATCATTTTCATGGTCTAGAAAATATTGTTCTAAGGATCACTAGGAGGTACGACAATAGAAGCAAGACAAATAATTTCATCTTTACTAGGCAATTCCTCTTCACGGTGTTGGCTACGAAATTTAAAGAAATTAAACCCATGAGACATATCACCTAAACCAATAGTAATAACATCCTTGTTGTAGTCTATCCTCGCATTAAGAGTGTTTAAGAAGGGTCTACCAAATATAATGGGACAAAAGCTATCTTGTCGGGAACTAAGAACAAGAAAATCAGCAGGATATTTAGTTTTCCCACACAAGGCTTCAACATCTCTAACAATTTCCATTGGTGAAATAGTATCTCTATTGGCAAGTTTAATTGTGACATCAATATCTTCTAACTCAGCAGGTGCAATATCATGCATAATGTCTCTGTATAAGTCAATAGGTATTGCACTAGCACTAGCACCCATATCACACAAGCCATGATAACAATGATCTCCTATTTTAACAGAAATAACAGGCAACCTACCACAGGTCTAGGTTTGTCTTTAGCACACGCTTTAGCAATTATAGCAGTTTCATCACAGAAATAAATAACATGCCCATCAATATTATCAGACAAGAGATCTTTAACAATAGTAATATTAGGTTCAACTTTAATTTGCTCAGGAGGTGTATAGGTTCTAATATTGCTTTTATAAACCACAGTTCAAGCTTCAGCATGATCTTTTATCCTAACAGGACAAGGTGGTTTCTCAACATAAGCAGTAAGAACAATAGGATAATTATAGGTGACAATCTTTTCTTCAACTTTAATAGGTACAGCTACTTGTACTTCTATGGGAGGATGATATTTAAACCACTTCTCCCTTGGAAGATCAACATGAGTAGAAAAAGATTCACAGAAAGAAGCTACTATCTCAGAGTCAAGTCCATATGTAGTGCTAAATTTACGGAAAACATCGGTATCCATAAAATATTTAACACAATCATACTTAGGTGTCATACCTGACTCCTTACCTTCATCGAGGTCCCAGTCTTCAGAGTTGCGTTTAATTCTTTCCAATAAATCCCATTTGACTTCAATAGTCTTCATCATAAAAGAGCCAGCACGAGAAGTATCGAGCATGGTGCGATTGTTATCAGAAAGCCGAGCATAAAATTTTCGAATAATCATTTCTCTTGAGAGCTCATGATTGGGGCATGGATATAACATTGATTTAAGCCTCCCCTATCTTGAGCGATGCTTTCTCCTTAGTGAGGCCAGAAATTATATATATAATTGCGATCACGATGAACAAGATGCATAGGATAAAACTTCTGATGCCCACTGACTATCAGCAACAGGATAAATTATACCTGCCTCAAGAAGCTTTAGTTTTTCCTTTCTTACCACTTCCTTCATCTTAGGATTCAGCCGTCGTTGACGATCACGAACTGGTTTGGCATCTTCTTCCAAATTTATTTTGTGTTGACACAGAGTTTGGACTAATGCCCTTAAGATCATCAAGAGTATATCCAATAGCAGCACGGTGCTTCTTTAGAGTTTTCAATAATCTCTCTTCTTCACGCTCTGAAAGGTTAGCACTAATAATAACAGGATATATCTTTTTCTCATCAAGGTAAGCATATTTAAGAGTATCAGGTAACGGTTTGAGCTCAAACATGGGATCACCCTTGGGTGGAGGAGGGTCCACTAGGATTTCAACAGGAAAATTGTGTTTCGGGATGGGTTCCTGTTTAAAGAATACTTCATCTATTTCCCTTCTTTCATTCATAAACATATCATTTTCATGGTCTAGCAAATATTGTTCTAAGGATCACTAGGAGGTACGGCAATAGAAGCAAGACCAATAATTTCATCTTTACTAGGCAATTCCTCTTCATGGTGTTGTCTACGAAATTTAGAGAAATTAAACTCATGAGACATATCACCTAAACCAATAGTAATAACATCCTTGTTGCAGTCTATCCTAGCATTAAGAGTGTTTAAGAAGGGTCTACCAAATATAATGGGACAAAAGCTATCTCGTGGGGAACTAAGAACAAGAAAATCAGCAGGATATTTAGTTTTCCCACACAAGACTTCAACATCTCTAACAATTTCCATTGGTGAAATAGTATCTCTATTGGCAAGTTTAATTGTGACATTAATATCTTTTAACTCAGCAGGTGCAATATCATGCATAATGTCTCTGTATAAGTCAATAGGTATTGCACTAGCACTAGCACCCATATCACACAAGTCATGATAACAATGATCTCATATTTGAACAGAAATAACAGGCAACCTACCACAGGTCTAGGTTTATCTTTAGCACAAGGTTTAGCAATTATAGCAGTTTCATCACAGAAATAAATAACATGCCCATCAATATTATCAGACAAGAGATCTTTAACAATAGTAATATTAGGTTCAACTTTAATTTTCTCAGGAGGTGTATAGGTTCTAATATTGCTTTTACAAACCACAGTTCAAGCTTCAGCATGATCTTTTATCCTAACAGGAAAAGGTGGTTTCTCAACATAAGCAGTAGGAACAATAGGATCATTATAGGTGACAATCTTTTCTTCAACTTTAATAGGTGCAGCTACTTGTACTTCTATGGGAGGATGATATTTAAACCACTTCTCCCTAGGGAGATCAACATGAGTAGAAAAAGATTCACAGAAAGAAGCTACTATCTCAGAGTCAAGTCCATATGTAGTGCTAAATTTACGGAAAACATCGGTATCCATAAAATATTTAACACAATCATACTTAGGTGTCATACCTGACTCCTTACCTTCATCGAGGTCCCAATCTTGAGAGTTGCGTTTAATTCTTTCCAACAAATCCCATTTGACTTCAATAGTCTTCATTATAAAAGAGCCAGCACAAGAAGTATCTAGCATGGTGCGATTGTTATCAGAAAGCCGAGCATAAATTTTTTGAATAATCATTTCTCTTGAGAGCTCATGATTGGGGCATGGATATAACATTGATTTAAGCCTCCCCTATCTTGAGCGACGCTTTCTCCTTCGTGAGGCCAGAAATTATATATATAATTGCGATCACGATGAACAAGATGCATAGGATAAAACTTCTGATGCCAACTGACTATCAGCAACGGGATAAATTATACCTGCCTCAAGAAGCTTTAGTATTTCCTTTCTTACCACTTCCTTCATCTTAGGATTCAGCCGTCGTTGACGATCACGAACCGGTTTGGCATCTTCCTCCAAATTTATTTTGTGTTGACACAGAGTGGGACTAATGCCCTTAAGATCATCAAGAGTATATCCAATAGCAGCACGGTGCTTCTTTAGAGTTTCCAATAATCTCTCTTCTTCACGCTGTGAAAGGTTAGCACTAATAATAACAGGATATATCTTTTTCTCATCAAGGTTAGCATATTTAAGAGTATCAGGTAACGGTTTGAGCTCAAACATAGGATCACCCTTGGGTGGAGGAGGGTCCACTAGGATTTCAACAGGAAAATTGTGTTTCAAGATGGGTTCCTGTTTAAAGAATACTTCATCTATTTCCCTTCTTTCATTCATAAACATATCATTTTCATGGTCTAGCAAATATTGTTCTAAGGATCACTAAGAGGTACGGCAATAGAAGCAAGACCAATAATTTCATCTTTACTAGGCAATTCCTCTTCATGGTGTTGTCTACGAAATTTAGAGAAATTAAACTCATGAGACATATCACCTAAACCAATAGTAATAACATCCTTGTTGCAGTCTATCCTAGCATTAACAGTGTTTGAGAAGGGTCTACCAAATATAATGGGACAAAAGCTATCTTGTGGGGAACTAAGAACAGGAAAATCAGCAGGATATTTAGTTTTCCCACACAAGACTTCAACATCTCTAACAATTTCCATTGGTGAAATAGTATCTCTATTGGCAAGTTTAATTGTGACATCAATATCTTCTAACTCAGCAGGTGCAATATCATGCATAATGTCTCTGTATAAGTCAATAGGTATTGCACTAGCACTAGCACCCATATCACACAAGCCATGATAACAATGATCTCATATTTTAACAGAAATAACAGGCAACCTACCACAGGTCTAGATTTATCTTTAGCACAAGGTTTAGCAATTATAGCAGTTTCATCACAGAAATAAATAACATGCCCATCAATATTATCACACAAGAGATCTTTAACAATAGTAATATTAGGTTCAACTTTAATTTGCTCAGGAGGTGTATAGGTTCTAATATTGCTTTTACGAACCACAGTTCAAGCTTCAGCATGATCTTTTATCCTAACAGGAAAAGGTGGTTTCTCAACATAAGCAGTAGGAACAATAGGATCATTATAGGTGACAATCTTTTCTTCAACTTTAATAGGTGCAGCTACTTGTACTTCTATGGGAGGATGATGTTTAAACCACTTCTCCCTAGGGAGATCAACATGAGTAGAAAAAGATTCACAGAAAGAAGCTACTATCTCAGAGTCAAGTCCATATGTAGTGCTAAATTTACGGAAAACATCGGTATCCATAAAATATTTAACACAATCATACTTAGGTGTCATACCTGACTCCTTACCTTCATCGAGGTCCCAGTCTTCAGAGTTGCGTTTAATTCTTTCCAATAAATCCCATTTGACTTCAATAGTCTTCATCATAAAAGAGCCAGCACAAGAAGTATCGAGCATGGTGCGATTGTTATCAGAAAGCCGAGCATAAATTTTTGAATAATCATTTCTCTTGAGAGCTCATGATTGGGGCATGGATATAACATTGATTTAAGCCTCCCCTATCTTGAGCGACGCTTTCTCCTTCGTGAGGTCAGAAATTATATATATAATTGCGATCACGATGAACAAGATGCATAGGATAAAACTTCTGATGCCCACTGACTATCAGCAACGGGAAAAAATATACCTGCCTCAAGAAGCTTTAGTATTTCCTTTCTTACCACTTCCTTCATCTTAGGATTCACCCGTCGTTGACGATCATGAAGTGGTTTGGCATCTTCCTCCAAATTTATTTTGTGTTGACACAGAGTGGGACTAATGCCCTTAAGATCATCAAGAGTATATCCAATAGGAGCATGGTGCTTCTTCAGAGTTTTCAATAATATCTCTTCTTCACGCTCTGAAAGGTTAGCACTAATAATAACAGTATATATCTTTTTCTCATCAAGGTAAGCATATTTAAAAGTTTCAGGTGGCGGTTTGAGCTCAAACATGGGATCACCCTTGGGTGGAGGAGGATCTCCTAGGATTTCAAGAGGAAAATTGTGTTTCAGGATGGGTTCCTGTTTAAAGAATACTTCATCTATTTCCCTTCTTTCATTCATAAACATATTATTTCATGGTCTAGCAAATATTGTTCTAAGAATCACTAGGAGGTACGACAATAGAAGCAAGACCAATAATTTCATCTTTACTAGGCAATTCCTCTTCACGGTGTTGTCTACGAAATTTAGAGAAATTAAACTCATGAGACATATCACCTAAACCAATAGTAATAACATCGTTGTTGCAGTCTATGCTAGCATTAACAGTGTTTAAGAAGGGTCTACCAAATATAATGGGACAAAAGCTATCTTGTGGGGAACCAAGAACAAGAAAATTAGCAGGATATTTAGTTTTCCCACACAAGACTTCAACATCTCTAACAATTTCCATTGGTGAAATAGTATCTCTATTTGCAAGTTTAATTGTGACATCAATATCCTCTAACTCAGCAGGTGCAATATCATGCATAATTTCTCTGTATTAGTCAATAGGTATTGCACTAGCACTAGCACCCATATCACACAAGCCATGATAACAATGATCTCCTATTTTAACAGAAATAACAGGCATGCCTACCACATGTGTATGTTTATCTTTAGCACAAGGTTTGGCAATTATAGCAGTTTCATCACAGAAATAAATAACATGCCCATCAATATTATCAGACAAGAGATCTTTAACAATAGTAATATTAGGTTCAACTTTAATTTTCTCAGGAGGTGTATAGATTCTAATATTGCTTTTACGAACCACAGTTCAAGCTTTAGCATGATCTTTTATCCTAACAGGAAAAGGTGGTTTCTCAACATAAGAAGTAGGAACAATAGGATCATTATAGGTGACAATCTTTTCTTCAACTTTAATAGGTGCAGCTACTTTTATTTCTATGGGAGGATTATATTTAAACCACTTCTCCCTAGGGAGATCAACATGAGTAGCAAAAGATTCACAGAAAGAAGCTACTATCTCAGAGTCAAGTCCATATTTAGTGCTAAATTTACGGAAAACATCGGTATCCATAAAAGATTTTACACAATCATACTTAGGTGTCATACCTGACTCCTTACCTTCATCGAGGTCCCAGTCTTCAGAGTTGCGTTTAATTCTTTCCAATAAATCCCATTTGACTTCAATAGTCTTCATCATAAAAGAGTCAGCACAAGAAGTATCTAGCATGGTGCGATTGTTATCAGAAAGCTAAGCATAAAAATTTTGAATAGTCATTTCTCTTGAGAGCTCAGGATTGGGGCATGGATATAACATTGATTTAAGCCTCCCCAATCTTGAGCGATGCTTTCTCCTTCGTGAGGCCAGAAATTATATATATAATTGCGATCACGATGAACAAGATGCATAGGATAATACTTCTGATGCCCACTGACTATCAGCAACGGGATAAATTATACCTGCCTTAAGAAGCTTTAGTATTTCCTTTCTTACCACTTCCTTCATCTTAGGATTCACCCATCGTTGACGATCACGAACTGGTTTGGCATCTTCCTCCAAATTTATTTTGTGTTGACACAGAGTGGGACTAATGCCCTTAAGATCATCAAGAGTATATCCAATAGGAGCATGGTTCTTCTTCAGAGTTTTCAATAAGCCCTCTTCTTCACGCTCTGAAAGGTTAGCACTAATAATAACAGGATATATCTTTTTCTCATCAAGGTAAGCATATTTAAGAGTATCAGGTAACGGTTTGAGCTCAAACATGGGATCACCCTTGGGTGGAGGAGGATCCCCTAGGATTTCAACAGGAAAATTGTGTTTCAGGATGGGTTCCTGTTTAAAGAATACTTCATCTATTTCCCTTCTTTCATTCATAAACATATCATTTTCATGGTCTAGCAAATATTGTTCTAAGGATCACTAGGAGGTACGGCAATAGAAGCAAGACCAATAATTTCATCTTTACTAGGCAATTGCTCTTCACGGTGTTGGCTACGAAAGTTAGAGAAATTAAACCCATGAGACATATCACCTAAACCAATAGTAATAACATCCTTGTTGTAGTCTATCCTCGCATTAAGAGTGTTTAAGAAGGGTGTACCAAATATAATGGGACAAAAGCTATCTTGTGGGGAACTAAGAACAAGAAAATCAGCAGGATATTTAGTTTTCTCACACAAGACTTCAACATCTCTAACAATTTCCATTGGTGAAATAGTATCTCTATTGGCAAGTTTAATTGTGACATCAATATCTTCTAACTCAGCAGGTGCAATATCATGCATAATGTCTCTGTATAAGTCAATAGGTATTGCACTAGCACTAGCACCCATATCACACAAGCCATGATAACAATGATCTCCTATTTTAACAGAAATAACAGGCAACCTACCACAGGTCTAAGTTTATCTTTAGCACATGGTTTAGCAATTATAGCAGTTTCATCACAGAAATAAATAACATGCCCATCAATATTATCAGACAATAGATCTTTAACAATAGTAATATTAGGTTCAACTTTAATTTGCTCAGGAGGTGTATAGGTTCTAATATTGATTTTACGAACCACAGTTCAAGCTTCAGCATGATCTTTTATCCTAACAGGAAAAGGTGGTTTCTCAACATAAGTAGTAGGAACAATAGGATCATTATAGGTGACAATCTTTTCTTCAACTTTAATAGGTGCAGCTACTTTTACTTTTATGGGAGGATGATATTTAAACCACTTCTCCCTAGGGAGAACAACATGAGTAGCAAAAGATTCACAGAAAGAAGCTACTATCTCAGATTCAAGTCCATATTTAGTGCTAAATTTATGGAAAACATCGGTATCCATAAAAGATTTAACACAATCATACTTAGGTGTCATACCTGACTCCTTACCTTCATCGAGGTCCCAGTCTTCAGAGTTGCATTTAATTCCTTCCAATAAATCCCATTTGACTTCAATAGTCTTCATCATAAAAGAGCCAGCACAAGAAGTATCGAGCATGGTGCGATTGTTATCAGAAAGTTGAGCATAAATTTTTTGAATAATCATTTCTCTTGAGAGCTCATGATTGGGGCATGAATATAACATTGATTTAAGCCTCCCCAATCTTGAGCGATGCTTTCTCCTTCATGAGGCCAGAAATTATATATATAATTGCGATCACGATGAACAAGATGCATAGGATAAAACTTCTGATGAAATTCTAATTTCAATCGTTTCTAGTTCGATGACCCCATATCATCATATAGCCTATACCATGTAAATGCATCTCCCTTCAAAGATAAAGTGAAGACCTTCTTCTTAATAACATCTCCGGGCACACCTGCAAGCTTAAATAATCCACAAACTTCATCCACATATATTAGGTGCTCATCAGGATGCTTTGTTCCATCTCCTGCAAAAGGATTAGCTAGCAGTTTTTCTAACATACCCGAAGGAATTTCAAAGTGAACATTTTTATCTTCAGTAGGTTCAGTAGGTTGAGGAGCAACTCTTTGCTCTACTGGTCGGGGTGAAGATACCCCGAACAAGCCCCTCAGAGGATTACTTTCCATAGTAACAAGTGATAGTAAATTTCAGCATACTATATAAATTTTTCCTTACCAAATTCCACCTACTAAAGGCGCTTCACTCCCCGGCAACGGTGCCAGAAAAGAGTCTTGATGACCCACAAGTATAGGGGATCTATCGTAGTCCTTTCGACAAGTAAGAGTGTCGAACCCAACGAGGAGCAGAAGGAAATGATAAGCGGTTTTCAGCAAGGTATTCTCTGCAAGCACTGAAATAATAGGTAACAGATAGTTTTGTGATAGGATAATTTGTAACGAGTAACAAGTAACAAAAGTAAATAAAGTGCAGCAAGGTGGCCCAATCCTTTTTGTAGCAAAGGACAAGCCTGGACAAACTCTTATATGAGAAAAGCGCTTCCGAGGACACATGGGAATATCGTCGAGCTAGTTTTCATCATGTTCATATGATTCGCGTTCGGTACTTTGATAATTTGGTATGTGGGTGGACCGGTGCTTGGGTGCTGTCCTTACTTGGACAAGCATCCCACTTATGATTAACCTCTATTGCAAGCATCCGCAACTACAACAAAAGTATTAAGGTAAACCTAACCATAGCATGAAACATATGGATCCAAATCAGCCCCTTATGAAGCAACACATAAACTAGGGTTTAAGCTTCTGTCACTCTAGCAACTCATCATCTACTTATTACTTGCCAATGCCTTCCTCTAGGCCCAAATAATGGTGAACTGTCATGTAGTCGACGTTCACATAACACCACTAGAGGAGAGACAACATACATCTCATCAAAATATCGAACGAATACCAAAGTCACATGACTACTAATAGCAAGACTTCTCCCATGTCCTCAGGAACAAACGTAACTAATCACAAAGCATATTCATGTTCATAATCAGAGGGGTATTAATATGCATATAGGATCTGAACATATGATCTTCCACCAAATAAACCAACTAGCATCAACTATAAGGAGTAATCAACAGTACTAGCAACCCACAGGTACCAATCCCAGACTTGGAGACAAGAATTGGATACAAGAGATGAACTAGGGTTTGAGAGGAGATGGTGCTGGTGAAGATGTTGATGGAGATTGACCCCCTCTCGATGAGAGGATCGTTGGTGATGACGATGGCAATGATCCCCCCCCCCCCGGAGGAAAGTTTCCCTGGCAGAACAGCTCCGCCAGAGCCCTAGATTGGTTCCGCCTCGTGGTGGCGGAGTTCGTCCGGAAAGATGGCTTATGAATTTTCCTCATCGAAAGACTCCATATAGCAGAAGATGGTCATCGGAGGGCCACCAGGGGGCCCACGAGGTAGGGGGCGCGCCCTGGGCGTGCCCCCACCCTCGTGGGCAGGGTGTGGCCCCCTGGTGAACTTCTTGCGCTCAATATTTTTTATATATTCTGAAAATGACTTCCGTGAAGTTTCATGACTTTTGGAGCTGTGTAGAATAGGTCTCTAATATTTGCTCCTTTTTCAACCCAGAATCCCAGCTGCTGGCATTCTCCCTCTTTATGTAAACCTTATAAAACAAGAAAGAATAGGCATAAGTATTGTGACATAATGTGTAATAACATCTCATAATGCAATAAATATCGATATAAAAGCATGATGCAAAATGGACGTATCAGCTTTCCCTCAAAAAAAGTTGACACGCTGATTAATAGGATGCGCATAAGGGTGGTGAAAATGAAGATTGGACTACACGGATAGCGCCATATCAGTTTAGACATAAAATAAATTCCAACATATTTAAATAATTATGTTGGGTCTCATTTTTTTCAGTGAACAACACTACCATGAGAACTCTACAAAGGTTGCAACAGATAAGAGAAAGCTAAGAAATCAACAAGCTCCAGGATTTTGTTGAGGTGATGTATACATTGAGTAAAGCAAAGAAAATGTCCCGTGATTAGTTTGTGTGTGCACGCTCGCAAGAAGCTCTTTTTTTAGGGGTACACAAAGCTCTTATTGCCAACTGTGATAAGCGGTCACTTTTTTGTTGGAGTCTAAGGACCTTGCTCTATTAATTAATTAAAAAAGAAAAATGTCTAGTTAATTACTGAAAAATCAGATGGAAACTATTATACACCATGCCCGCAAACCATTGCCATGGGACTTGGCAGCACTTAGGATATCACCGCACTCAGGGGATAACCAATTGAGTAGCTACTAACGGAAGTTACACACGTGCTATTGATAAAGAAGACTACGGTCGAGGTTGCTCGAAATGACTTGCTCCACCCAGTTTTCCACTCGCCACCAGCCACCCGTCGAACTAAGCTTGTCCAAGCCCATTGGTCGACGGGGCTCGCATTTAGCCGCCTATTGTTGCTACCTTGTCGCCGAGCGTCCCAGAACCAGCCAGAGGCCATGCTACCGGAGCAGATGTTGAAGCAAACCCGCACCACATCACAAGAAGGTATGCTCAACAATGCAGGGGACTACCATCGTACCGCTTGGCTAGCTTGTCGCTTATTTGGACGCCCCTTCCTCCCTTGCCACACGGTAAGGGAGCCACCACACCGTCGGATGAAGACACCACATAACCTGAGAAGACCACTCACCCCTCCCACCCCAAGTAGGGGCATGGAGGAAACACGAGTGATGATAGATACGACACACAAGGACCGAGGAAAGTGGCAGACTTGTGGCGGCACTAGGGTTTAGTTCCATGCCGCCTAGGAGGAAGAACCAACAATATTAGCATAATCTGAACACTGGTGGCGTGTTGCTCGTGACGTCAAGCCACATCACATAAACTTGGGTTATAGCTACATCAATATCCTTGTGTTTAACTGTAGTTTGCGTGCATGTATGCATGTATAGCTTTTTTTATGGGGATATGCATGCCGTGCCTTGATCCTCTGGATAGTTCCTCTTCTCCTCCGCGCTGGCTAAGTAGCAGCTGGTTCACCAAGTCGGGTCCAGCAATGTGTGGGTTGGGGCGCGCTGCACGCTTGGGCCGTGCATCGCGTATGCTGCTGCTGCTGACCTGTAGGCCCGTATTGTCAGGGGCGCTAACGTGCATGCATCCACTCCTCAGTTCTAAGTTCTCACTGCCATTGAAAATAAATCAAACGTGCACACACAGGTGACTTACGACGACAAACAAATATGTAAGAGTATCTACAGCCAAGCCTCTCATACCAGTATCAAACTCCCGGGCAGATCGTCCGATCACTAACCGGTCAAAAAAATCAACCCAATTGAATTCTCAAACTGCGGATAAACGCCCAGGATGACCGGCACCCCTCATATCCAGTTCAAATATAGGGCGGATATGGGGCGGCCCGGGCACGCATGGGCGCGTCCCCTTGACAGGAACGACCCACCACGGACCCCACAGAAAACCCCTAATCTGGACGGCGAGCTCATACCCTATCTCACTCTGTCCCTCTCTCTCTCTCTCTCTCTCTCTCT
>NC_057803.1:71141058-71146909 GCF_018294505.1 Triticum aestivum | reverse complement strand
ACTCATTTCCCTCTTCGGTTCTGGGATCAGCGACTCCGGCTCAGAGCTCGACTACGAGGAGAAAATGGCCCTCTGCATTGCATTGTTGCGGTCCAAGGTGGAGACAGGTGGCAGCTCTGGATCTGGAGCGTCGCCGCAGCTCCCGCGCCGGCGCAACGCGGACGCCGGAGCTGGACCCTCCCGGCCCGCGCGCAGCGACGCAAGGACAACACAGTCAGCGTCGGCCCCGTGCCGTCTCCTTCCCTTGCCGCCCGCTCCTCCATGCGGCCAGCGTTGGGTGCTTGTGCCCGCGCATCCGACCCGCATGCACACTCCAGAGTCGGAGGCGCACACTGCGAGAGGCAGCATGCACGTGAGAGGGACGCGGCGGCGGCGCGTGGGACGGAGCCGGACGTCGATGAGGACGCGTGTCTCCTCGCATTGGTGTATCTCCGCTCCCTCACGATGGCGGAGACGGACGCTCGCCGCCTCCGACGGAAGAACGCCAAGGTGCTCCGACTTGCCATTGAGCAGTCGGAGCGCGAGGCGAAGGAGGCAGCGGCGGAGAAGGCTCGTGTGGCAAGGTTGAAGCGGGAGCAGGAAAGGGCGGTCCATCAAATAAAGGGGCTCATCGTCCTCTCCGACTCTGACTCCGACGATGGCGACAACTGCACCTCCTCGTCCGACGACCAAGACTATCCACCAGTCGAGCCGTGGACACCTACAACAGCTGCACCAGCGACCGGAAGGGCAAAGGCCCGGCGAGGAAGGAGGAAGTGGTGATCCCCCCCCCCCCCATCCTCCTCAATGTTTATATTATTTTTAGCTGTAGAAGTTTATGAACTTGTCCAGGGACGAACTATGATTTTTTGGATGTGGTGAAGTATGTTAATGTCTGCTTGCAGCCGATCTTGTGTTTCTTTGCAACCGATTTTTGTTGTCCGCCGTTTGATCACGTAAGGTAGAGCGATATTTGCATGTATAGTATGAATATAATGCGCCGGATATAAGATAGGCGGATGCAGAGTGGCGGATAAGAGGGATGCCCGATCAGTGTCCACGAACGTTTGAGGGGCTGGATTTGCTAACTCCGATAGTAAATGCTCTAAAGCTATAGCAAAACCGAGATCGTGGGCTCGTGGCCACGACAACAAAACTGATGGGATTTGAAACAAGATGTGTACTAGCTAGCTATAGCTCGACCACACGGAGACGGAGGAGTCAAGATTTCCGAATGGAACGTAGAGATTGCTCCGAGCTGGGCAACGTTGGTGCATGCCTCGATCAGTGGTGGTGGGAGGTCCACCGGGTCAGGCTCTACTACGTACGTAATACTTCTGCGCACACTTGAACTGATCCACGTTTCAAAGTCGAGAAGCGGTAGCTGCATCTAGACTGGGCTGACCCGCGGCGTCGCGTGCTGCAGAATATTCCAACCTCGATCGTGTCTAGATAGATTTTGTGGAGCCACTCATCAACATGGAAAAACACGCACGAAATGTGTACTTTGCCGGGTGTTATGCAGCATTTATATATTTCTACTTCTATTACCCTCTCTAGGAAGTTTGTTTTTACAAGGTCAATGGAACAATTGACAGTCATGTAAGACGACACAAGCAGATGTATGATCGCCACCTTATTAATTTTATTTTTTGTAGGGGCAGCATCTACTACTCCATTCGGTCCATATTATTTGTTGTTGCTCCAGTACAACTTTGTAGTATATTAAAGTTGTGCTAAAGCAACGATTAATTAATTTGAATTGAAGGGAGTATTTTTTTTCTAAATCAGCGGCATCGGGTCGGATTCGATGTTAGGTGAATTACTTATACTATGCCACTCGATGTTAGGTGTACTTATACTATGCCACGTCGCGCGCTGGTCGTTGGACTTGAAATAATTGGTCTGATTTGTATTTATATTCTTCAAAGAATCCAAGCTCTCTGAGAATACCGGGCTGGGGTTGATTGGAACATTGGATGCATTGCGTGGGTCGCATTTGTTATTCAGTGTGTATCAATTGTTCCTCGTCTAGGTCCGTATGTCAGTTATTCACGGCATATCTTGCTTAAATGTACGATGATTTAACATTGTTACCTGATCTACTATATACATGGTATCTTGCAATCTCTCATGCACATTTGATGCTCGGAACTGTGGTTTGAACATATTATTCGCTGAGATCCCGTACACTACTTGAATTCATGATTTAATTATGCCCAAACTTGATACTATTATACTCGAGAACCATCTAGCATATATGTTTTCATACAGTCTTAGCACTTTATCAAGTTTTGTGCATATTAATAAACTACAGACAAATACCATACAAATATATTTGAACACACTAACGGATGGATGTTGAGTGACGCCATACTTTTTTTTCTTGGATTTAGAGTTAATTTTATCTTAACTAAATATTATCTCAAAGAACATTTAAAATACAAATAATCAACAAAATATAACTTAGTTATAGTTTTGGTGAAAAATATATTTTCAATTATTAATGCTAGAATTGCATGGAAATGTGTAAATTAATATATATGAATAATTATGTTCGTTCAACCAGTAAGACTTTAAAATGTTATTTTAGATGTAATTAAAATATCACCAAAAAAGAATAAATTTAATGGTGAATAAAAAAGTCCAGTGTTATGAATATATAAGAAGTTTGATAACAAGATCTAAATCGCAGTCGTTTAGGCAGCAGGAAGATCTATTGGCTTCCTCCCTCATATTAGTTACTCCCTCCGTTCCGACCTCATATTTGTCTAGATACGGATGTATCTAGACTCATTTTAGTACTAGATACCTCCGTATTTAAACAAATCTAAGACAAGTAATTCGGAACGGAGGGAGTATCTCTAAGCGTTACATTGATGGACAAATAAAGTACTTCCTGCAATTAATTAAATTCATGCTTCATCCAATCATCAACAAACAAGGTAGTAGTAGCAACACAAACAATGCGATAGATGCATAGTTGGTCTAATACGAGTATTTTGTTTTTTATGAAGACACCCCGCCCTGTATTTTGATTGTTTTTCATGTTCCTTGAACCGTCATCCCTTATTCTGCAAGGATGTCTCCGATAACAATGATAAGTTTGTTTGAACTAAAAAAATACAATCTCCAACCCTAGCGATTTTCCGGAAAGGTAGCTAGTGTGTTGTTTCGCGCATGATGTTTTAAGCGTGCTTTCCGATACACCCATTCACAAAACTAAAACCTTCTAAACTGGAGCGGATTAGAAACCGAGACTCGGCCGTACAAACCAACCAAAAGACGTATTACGAAAAGTAATTGGAAACTTCGCTTCCTGATATGAGAAACTGAATGGGAACCTAGGCGGAACCAAACATTTCTTCCCATGCAATTCAATGACCTGTTTCTAGACCATGTTTATCTGGGTTCTTTCGGCCCAAGTCTAGACAAACACCAAAATATTCACGTTTCTCTCTTTCTTTCCCATAGCTAACGTTTGCCTATTCTCGAAGCAATGAGCCTTATAAACCGGAAAACCAAATATGTTGAGATGAGACTAACCAACCAGATGAGGTGAGAGACCTAAAGTTTAGTTTGTATTCAAGTCGTGGTTGTGCCTTCCACTAGCTGTATGGTGGGAAGGGCACAACTATCGCGTCCGCCATGTGATACTGGCCTCTGCTTGATCAAAAAGTCGACAACAACATGGTATGCCTAGGCGTACTCTCAAGAAAAAGTCGACAACAATTCATAGAATTATTAGAAGAGTGAGGAAAGCAGGCAATTTATTCATTCTTCGTAGGTTTTTCATCCGATGACAGTTGCATTGTACCTAAGCCTTTTATTTGTTTCTCAAGTAGCGTTCAAGCGTCTGTAAACAAAAAAGTTTGAATCTAGCTAACACCTGGCAAACGCAAAAAAGGGAGAAGAATTTACATCTAACTATCCTACCAATCTGCTAGCTTACACATCCATCTATCCTACAATGTTTCTTTACACAAGTTGTGATTCAGGACAGCTTATTGAGCCCTCTGAAGTCCATGGCGTCGACGCATTCCCCTGCGCCCTTGTGCTTGTTGAGCATCCTGAGCAGCTCGGTGGTCTTCTCCTTGGTTGCGTCCCTGCAGCCAACCTGCAAGAGCAGCAGCAGCTTCTGGAAGGCTCCGACCCGCAGCGCCTCCACCAGGCATTTCGTCGCCGCGCCCTCGTCGCCGCCGGCGTTCTTGCCGAGCCTCCACATCGCCGAGACGGCGAGCTCGGTGGCCAGGTCGGACACGCGGAACATCTTCTTGACGAGGATGGGCACGGTGAGCGCGTGCATGCGCGCGCTCTCGCGGCCCTCCTCCGACGCGAGAACGGCGTCGAGCAACGCCAGCGCCTTCTCGGCCACGCTCTTGTCGGCGTCGACGAGGGACTCGACGAGCACCGGCACGAGACCGGTCCTGGCTACGCGCGCCGCGACGCGCTCGTCGGAGCGCGCCAGATGGTAGGCGGCGACCATGGCGGCCTTGGTGGCCTGTGGGCAGATGGGAGCCTTGATGATCTTGACCAGCGCGTCCACGATCTCTTCAGCCTTCCCGTTTAAACCTGTGCATGCTCCGTCGAACGAGGACACGACCTCCTTGATCGCCATCACGGCGTTGAGCCTTCCCGCCAAGCTTCCATTCTCGGCGATCGCGACCAACGAGCCCAGCGAGTGCGGCGATCCCAAGATCCTGGCGGCCTCCTCGTCCAACGGCGCCATGCGGACCAATGCCGCGAGAACGTCCTCAAGAACACCCCCGGCCGGCTCGCCGCCGCCCGCCGCTAGCGACTCGAGCGCCGCGGCGAGCACGCGGCCAGTGCCGATGGACGCGAAGCAGCGCCGGTTCCTCTCGCTCTCCCGGGCGAGGGCCCTGACCCTGGCGACCGCGGCGGCGCAGCGGGCGGGCGCGCCGCGGTCGCGGGCGCGCGCGGACTCGGCGACCTCGAAGAGGAGCTCGGAGGCCTGGACGGGGGTGACGGGGATCTTGGGCGTGGGGATGCGCTCGACGCCGCGGGAGCGGTTGGCGACGCACCAGTCCTGGATGACGCGGCGGATGGCGTGGTTGGGGACGAGGTCGTCGCGGCGGAGCGGGGCGTGGGTGACGGGGCAGACGGCGGCGCGGCCGGTGTCGAGCCACGCCTCGATGCTCTCCCGGTCGTAGGTGATCCCCGTGGGCGCCGTGACCGGGTCGCGCATGAGGTCGAGCGAGATCGGGCACCGGAAGTGCGCCGGGATGGACAGCTCCACCGCCACGGGCGGCGCCGCCGCCGCCTTGGTCGCCGCCCTCCTCGCCCTCCGTGCCAGCAGCGCCATGGATGGATCGGCCGAAGAGGTAGGTGGTGGTTCGATGGGTGAAGGGTGATGGAGACGATGGAGCAGAGCGGGCGTGTTGGGCGCGTGTGGTGTGGCGGGCAGCTGGGTGGGGTGGGGGTGGGGGTGTGAAGAGTTGAATACGAAGACTGGAGTGGTGGGAAGAAGGGTTCAAATAGGGGAGGGAGGGAACGGGAGAACGGAACGGAAGGAAGGGTAAAGGTTTGAATCGGGAAGGTTGACGTTGAATGGAACGCACCGATGTTCGCCTATGTTTGAATGAAAAGGGGGCGTAAGCCGCGGGTTGGTCATGCCTTACCGATGTTCACTTGTTTTTTCTCTTTTCTTTTGGACCTACCGATGTGCAGTTAGGTGCCAGCATGGCTTTCTTTTTTAGAGCAAAGCAACGTGAGCATGGCCTTCTTTCTTCCTTCAAATAGTAAAATGTATCAGCGATTTTTTTAGCCCAATGGGGTTTACAACAACATCGGAGCATCATCGATCTAGGGCGTAGGAGGAGGAAGAAGGGGAATGGAGGTTGTCTAGGCTGAT
>NC_057803.1:71136544-71140944 GCF_018294505.1 Triticum aestivum | reverse complement strand
GGAGAAGCGGGAGGTGTTCGAACGACGAGGATATCAAGCGACCGGGGGTGAGGATATCATAGGGAAGAGGAGGGGGGTGAGCCGACGGCGAGGGAAGTAGAGAGAGGCAAGAAGGAAAATACCCCTTCGAATCTGAGTGTAGATGAACGTAAAAAAATAGCTATTCAAGAAATAATTTTAAAAATAGTTTTTTTTGGAACAAACTTGACCTACTGGTGTACTTGTATAAAAAGTTTTGTGAACGAAAAACTCCAGTCGACTTCAGGGCAAAAAAATTGCGAAGAAAAGGAGTGAATAGTAACTCTGATGTAGTGCTGATTTTGTTTTTTTCGCCCACAATACCATAAAAAATCATTCTTCTGCAAAAAAATTACGCGATTGTAAACACTTGATCATGATTGTTTCTAGAAAAAATCATGATTTTTTATCTTCTTTCGCAATTACTAAATTATTTCCAATTAGGATTCATCTACACCTAGGTCTCAAATGTGCCCGTCCGGGGCAAGGAAGAATAGGTTGAGAGGAGGTAGCTTCGAGCGATAGCACTAGATCGTGGATGCCACCACCCTACCATTGTTTTTTTTTTGCTTTTGTTGTTCTTTGCTCGGTAAAGTTTTTCAAATCTAAGAAGTTGTGAAATAACTTTATTATTTGAATAGAGTTCATCCACGTGCCTAGTTTTCATCTTCTAGGCCAGTTTTCGCCAAGGGTCATATTTTTATATTAGAACAAGACATTTTGCAGGGGGTGAACAAGAAATTAATATCCTGACATGTAACTCAGGCTGATCGTAATGGTAGTATCATAGGTAGTATCATGCATGCCAACTAGGCAAATGTTTTAAAGTATTAATGGGGGCAAGTCGTTGGTTGAGAGAGGTGCATTCCCTAGGTGAGCTTGTTTTTTTTAAAACACCGTATTAGTTCACACCTATAACTTATGAAAAAATAACAAAGAGAAAGGGACATACGTGTAGATAAAAGGTAGAGACTTTTTTGTGAATACAGAAAAGGCAGAGACTTGTCATTGTAACTTTTGGCAAAAGGTTATGACCATTTCCAAGCTGTGTAAAAATCACAAAATGACTTAGAGTAGAATACATACAATAGAGGCATGTTACCGCGAAAAAGCAATTATGTTCTTTTGCATGTTGATGACTTTGGCCATGTTGCCTTGCATGAAAGTAATATTATGGATGTATGCATTCTTAGATGCAGAGGCCCAGAGGTTTAACCTTCTATTTTGAAAAAAAAATCACACCCATGACTTATGAAAAAAAAGCAAAAGGAAAGGGATGTACATGTAAATAAAAGGTAGAGGCTTGTCATTGCAACTTTTGGCAACAAGTTATGACCATTTCCAAGCCGTGTAAAAATCACAAAATAACTTGCATTAGAATACACAACACAAGCACGTAATTTACTGCGGAAAAATCAATTCTGTTTTGTACACAGCTCAAATATTTATAGATGAATTTGTTCTTTGAAACTCAGTATAATTCACACCCATAACTTATAAAAAATCATTGAAAAGAATGGGTCATGGGCCATACGTGTAGGTAAAAGGTAGCGATTTGTTTTTATTTGCAAAAAACATAGAGACTTGTCATTGTAACTTTTGGCAACATGTTATGACCATTTCCAAGGCGTGTAAAAATCACAAAATGACTTGCGGCAGAATACATACAGATCAATTCTGATTTTTACACAGCCCATATATTTTTAAGCAAAGTTTACAAAAAGACATGTTGGTATCTTCACGTGACCTTTTCCTGTTTTGGGATATTTGGAAGTTGTGATTTCGTTTAAATTCCGAAAACAAGATCTTATGGACCCATGTTTAGATAAATATTTCCGCAAACTGGTCATCATATTTGTTCCTTCAGGAAAAATTGAAAATGACCGGGACAAATAGCTGTGGCGTAGATAAGCTGTAACTTAGCTGCGCTGGTAAAATATTGTCATTGAAAATTTCCATCTCTCCCAGTGCTCATCTGTTCTGAATAATTCACTAACTTGCCTTCCATCGTCAACTTTGGATCGCAAGTTATTCCTGAGTCTGATGTATGTTTCGTCACCAGGCAATCTCTCTGAAGAATTGAGTGGTAACTTGTTGAGAAGTTTTGAGTTCTCCACTAGGAATGAACGGTTGCCAATTGTTTGTGGGTGGTAACTTGTGGTGGACTCTCGTTGATGTGTTCCAGTTTTACGAAATGTAGACAATAGCTCCTCACCGCATATTAGCCTAGCGAGATAGTCTAGAAACCTGTACTAGTAGTAGGTCAAACCACAGGCGCTACTAGCAGTAGAACTTGATGCTACAGAGACCCTACCAAAGTCCGATATGGATTGCCCGAAAGCAACTCGGTCAAGACTACGTTACTGAGTTGCTTTCGTTTAGTTTTAGCAATTAGAGCAGTTGGTTTTAATTTTTTTTAGCAGCATATGTACGTAAAATGATAATTCTATCATTGTCAAAATCAAGGCTTCATTTGACCCGCAAAAAAGAAAAGAAAAAAGGCTTCATTTGTTTTTGCAGGATTTTGACTGGTGTGCCAATGCCATCCAGAGGGACTGAAGTAAGACAAAAGAACTGCAAAAAATACTATGAGCGTGTTTGGTTACATTGCCAATCTAGCCTGGTCTGGCGAGCTTGGTTCTAGTGAGCCGGCATTGTTCGGGAACTCGGTAACTGATAACTGCTCGGTCGACTACTGATTAGCGATTAATCGGTTAATTGGCCATTTAACTGAATTAATCGGTAGATCATTAATCGGCTACACATGAGAATATATTGGCAACATGTAACTAGTTTTTCACATATTGTACACCACATAATCCAATGCTCATAACTACGTATTATACATTTATACTAAAATATAATGTCGTAGCTCGTAGGTCTATAAAAAGCATGGACAAGAGGTAGAATTGTTACCTGGATGGTTTGATCATGATGCATCCAAACCGAAAGGCAACAAACCTACAAAATTGATGATAGATATGCATTTGTATATGCTCTAAACTTGTCATTGTCAAGATAAATGATTAAATGACGGCCATACATATGGCAACAAGAAGCCACACATGAGACATGACAAGATAAATTAAAATGACAGCCACACAACTTGGCAATGTGAAGCCACACATAACAAGATAAATAGCAGCCATACATGTGAACATGGAATAATTCACTACAAGGTTCAACACAAATAGCATCATAGATAATAAGGTTCACTGACCACAAATACTCAAATAGTTCTCACAACTCATAATGTCCTGGATTGCCGCTTCGGTTACCCCCCTTTTTTCATGGATGCCGCTTCAGTTACCTGACCCATCACCGATTAATCGGTTTGACAACCAGTTAATCGTCTGACAACCAATTAAATGCCAGTTAATCGGCTTGACCATTTAATGAAACGAGTACGTGCTACTCGCCTCAGTTAGGCACCGAGTAGCGATTAAATGGCCATTTAAATGGTAACTCGGCCGAGTTCTTGAATAGTGCAACCGGTTTGAGGGGATGCAGGCCAAAAAAACCAGATGCACATAGTTTGGTTGCCTGCATGCCTCTAGTTGCATGAAACAGCCATTTTTGACCTGACGTTTGGTTGCCAGCATAGCATTAGGCGCACATATGACATATTGTTTGGTTGCAACCTGCATAAGGTGTTGTCATCATTTCTAACTAGTGGTGAGCTTACCACACACAATATGAATATGTAGCGTCAGCTAGTTAAACAAATGACAGTTCATCCTAACTACTATCAAATGACAGTTCAAATTATTAAGAGCCATTGGCTAAATAGGGAATAGTTCATCGGTGTTGCTGCTATCAGATCTTCCTCTTCCTCTTCCTCTTCTTCTGCTTCTTCTGCTTCTTCTTCTTCCATCTTCTTCAAATCTTGCACTGACCTTTGTTAAGCCACGTTGCCTCTGCCCACTCCAACCTTTTGTTCTTCCAAGCGTCATTGTCAAATGCCTCCACTCCATGGCCGGAGCTAACAACATCGTTAGGCTCGACCTCTTCCTCCTCAGGCACGTGTTCATCAAAGCCCCACTAGAGGATCCAGTTATGCAGAATGCAACAAGCAAGAACAAGCTTAACCTGAGTGGAGTATGGGTGGCATGGCTTCTGATCCAGGATCTTAAACCTATTCTTCAGAGCTCCAAATGCCCTCTCAACAGTTACTCTAAGGCTGGAGTGTCTGAGATTAAACATCTCCTGTGCAGTCCTAGGATAGTTCCTACCAGAGAACTCGTTGAGATGGTACCTGGTTTTCCTGAAGGGTGGAAGAATACCCGGCCGACATGCATAGCCAGCATTTCCGAGGTAGAACTTGCCGTCGGGGATATTGATCCCATGAGGTCGAATCATGCTGTCACTGAGAATGTTAGCAT
>NC_057803.1:71132197-71136300 GCF_018294505.1 Triticum aestivum | reverse complement strand
AAAGTCAACAGCAGCAAACACATTCTGGCTTGTGTAGTGCTTTGTTCCCCTGTATGCTGCAGACTGTGACCTAGGAACTCTGACAGTGACATGAGTACCATCTGTTGCCCCAATGCAATCCTGGAAATGGCATCACAAGCCTGTGTTAGTGCTAAACTTGAACAATACAAGCATATCAAGCCATGAAAAGTGTATATTATCAATGCTCACCTTGAAGTATGGATACCATTTTGGGCTTCCGCGAATCTTGGGTGGAGTCTGACCAGATGGTCTCCTGATCATCTCTCCTCTAAGCTCCCCAATAGCAAAAAGCACCTGCTTGAAGTACCTAGAGATGGTCTCCATTGATCTCCTGAATGTGTTGTGAATGACCCTGAACCTCTGGTTATGGACAACAACATGGAGGAACATGCCCACTTTCTCTTCGACACTGGTGTTGATCTTATAGCGCCCCCCTGCTCCTGAAGGTCTCGACAAGCCTGATAAATGGTGCTTTTTTCATTCAAAGCATCCACAAAGCCTCGACGTCATTGCAGTTGTAGATGTAGTTCAGATTTTGGATCCTCTCCTGTTTCCGGAGAAACAATGGACTATAGCAGATCAAAGGTCTCCCAGCACGACGAATAGCTCTCTGGTGCATGAACATGACCCATGCCTGAATCACATTAATCAGTGTTCCTGCCTGGATTATCAGCCTCATCCGTGCGTCCATAACCTAGTCGACATCGACGGTTCATTTAGTGGGAAAACGATCCTACACCTAGCCTAACGGCCTAACCATCGAGCTAACAAAGGGGAGGGGGTGCTGCTTACCGGCATAGGAGACGAGGACGGCGTAGGAGAAGCCATGGCACGTACTAGGTCGACCAGACGGTGGCCAACAGCAAGGGGAGCACCAGATCCGCCGCCGCCGCCTCTAGCGCAGATCTGAAATTGCAGCCACCACCGGTGATGAGGCAGTAAGGAAGAAAGGGGATAGTGGCTATGGGTGAGCGAGTGAAAGGGGGATGAGGCTAGATTTGACGCCGGGACGGCGCGCCAGATTTCCGTCTCCCGCCATCCCCCCTCGCCCTCGCGTCGCACCCACCTGTGCGACCTCGCGCCGCACTCAGCCTGGCTCGCGAGAAACTGCCAATCCAAGCGTTTTCAGCGAGCCAAACTATGGGCTGCTTTGAGAAGCATGCGATGCAGGCCCAACAGTAAAATCAGGCAACCAAATAGGCCTCTTCTTTCCCGCGCGGGCCTAGTTGAACTGGATGAGGGCAACCAAACACACCCTATAGCTTCGATTGGCTTGCTAACATTCTTCCAGTCTAGAAGCATGTGAGGCGAAGACCACGAATTCCCGCTGGATCCGCTCGTCCTACAAGTCACACGCAGAGGCCGTCGATCAGGCCAGCCAAGGATACGAAGATCCAGCAAAGCGCGAAAACGCACAAAGCTGGACTAAACAAATCCCAGTGGGAGCGGGAGTGGGAGGGCTCGCCTGTATTCAGTTCAGAATGTCTCCTACACGTGCTGTTTCCGCTCCCTCGGACGATCGGTCCATGTTCCGCAGTGTGGAAATGAAATGTAGGTATGCATACTAGGACTGAACAAATTGACCCAACTGAACCAAACTTCCAGGCCGCCCGCCCGGCAGGCCGTCGGCTAGGCTGACGGACGTTTTTCCGTTCCGTTTTCGGTTGTTCCTAGAAAAGGATCGTTGCTCATCTCATCGGTGGTCGGTCTTCCTTCCGTTCCATGGAGGTAGGCCGACGGGAGTTGGGCTCTTTTTTAACTAGGACCAACGACGACGCCGGCCCTTTGCGTGCCCCAGCCAGCCACGCGCTCGTCGCGACCGGAGTTCGGGAAAAAGGAACCGGCCACGGTCGGACACTTCGTCGTGATAATAATGCATGTTTATACTCGCACGGATTAGTTTATTTTCTGTCGCGCTGCCACGGACGGGACGGGACGGGACGCGGTACGTGGCCGACCGACGTGTTTGGTTTGCGCCTCTGGCGAGCTGCCACGCGGTTTGGCTTACTCGACGCGTGAGTGTGATCGGGAGAGGAGGAAGGAGGACGCCGTCGGGATCGTTCTTCTTCCTCGTCCTCTTTTTCTTTCAACCCGGACGGACGTTCTACCTACGTCCGGCGCGTTCGGGCCGGCGGCGACGAGGTTCACATCGAACCGGTCCAAACCACGTACGTCACCGCGTTGGCGTGTTTTACCGCGAGGTGGTGGTACATCCTGCCTGCCGACCTCGATGCTCTCTTCCACTGTTTTCAGCTTGCGTGCAGATATTCGATGCAAAAAAAAAAAAAAACTTGCGTGCAGATACAACTTGTTTTTACTGCCCCGCTACCGCTACACCATACGATGTGAATATTTTTCACCCGCTGCCGTTTGAGAAAACGATGATAGGAATCTCGGGGGCACTCCATCGCACACATCCGTAGGGCATCTGCAACGCTCGCTCCCAAACCTCCTGCGAGTGTTCAAATCGAGCTATCCGGACGTCGCGATCCCATACCGAAAGCAAAATCGAAGAGGTTTAAGGGAGTCCGGACATCAGTCACGTAAGACTTTGACCCGTGCATTCTAAATTGCCTGCATTATTTTCAGAGCAAAGCCCCCTTTTCTCAACCCTCTCCTCTCCACCACCCCGCCGCTCTCTATCCTAATTCCCATGCTCTTTTTTCGGCCACAACCGCAAACATGGATCCATACGTAAAGCTGCCGAAGATGACATGTCAGGGATCCGGCGAAGGTAGGCATCCAAAAGATCAACTCGCCGACACAGCAAGCTTGCCGCCTCAAACAAAAACTAAAGGAGGGAGCGCTGCTCAAAAAGAAGGGATATGGGGGTGGCGTCAAACGTGCAGGTGCGGGACACCATCGCCGTCCATGCACATGCCATCCTCGCCGAAACAATACAAGTGAAAGGATCGATACGGTCGACTAGAGGAGGGGGGGGGGGGATGAATAGGAGACTACAAATTTTAATCTTTCTTATCGTTTTTAAGGCTTTGCGGATAAAAGAGTTCACTAGATATGCAACTAGATGAATGCAACCTATATGACAAGCAATCTCCAAGATAAATATGCTAGGCAACAACCTAATTAGCAAGCCAACAAGCATACAACAACAAAGTAAGGTACAGGAAAGGATTAACCACAAGTGAGACGAGGACGCGGATTTTAATACGAAGTTCACTCTTCCTTGGGGAAGAGCTACTCTCCGTTTGGAGCGGTGCCGGAGCCAAAGCTTGCGGAACGCCACCGAAGGCTCACCGTATTCTCCTTCGAATCACCCCCAACGGATGAGCCTCGAATCACTCGGGGTTGGTCTTGAAGGCGACCAACACACCTTTACAAACTTTTCCGGAGCACACCACAAGCAAGGAAGCTTCCGGAGGAACCTCTAACCACCTAGGAGCCCAAGCTCCAAGAGTAACAAGTTGTGACGCCCGGATAATTAGGCTACAGTAAACCCCGTTAATGATGCCCCGTCACCTCTGTCACAGTAGATGATCTTGGGTTAGTTCAAAAACCGATCCAAATTCAAATTTGAAAATCAAGTTAAACATCAAAAGTTTTCAAACGTTAAAACTAAAATGTTTGGTTTGCGGAAAATAATCCATAAATTATTTTGGTGAAGTAACCACACTTTTACAAAATGTTTAAATATTTTGAAATAAATAAAACAGTAGCGGAAACAGATAATTAAATGCCCTTTTCAATTAATAAAATATTAAGCTAATTTATTTAATTGCACGAACTAATGGGGCAGTGACATATTTGTGAAACTAAATTAGGAACTAGTTTTATATATTATCTAAACTATAACAATGTGAAACTAAAATAATACAGAAAAGAATAAATAAAAATAAAACAAAATAAAACAACAGGAGAAGAACACTCCCTGGGCCGTTTGGCCCACGTGGCCACTAGCAGGCCGGCCCACCCTCTACCCTCGGCCTACATACCCCGGTCCAACCACCCCGCAAACCCCAACCCCCCCACTCGCCCCACTCCCTCCCCCGATTCCCCTGGATCGGGATCGAACCCTCTCCCCTCGTCTCCCTCCCAGCGCCGCCTTCCCCACCGCACCCACG
>NC_057803.1:71116866-71131967 GCF_018294505.1 Triticum aestivum | reverse complement strand
CCACCTCCGACACCGCTGGACCGCCGCCGGAGCCCCCCTCACCGTCTTCGCCGGATCGGCCGCCGCCCCGTCGCCCTCGACTCCTCCCCGCTGGACTGCCTCCTCCCGGACTTGCATCACTGAGCCTCGTCGCCTCTTCCCTCCTCGCACGTGAGCGGCTCCCCTCTCCTCTTCCCCCCTCTACTCCCGTTGTCGGATCTAGCCGCGCCCGCGCTCGGGGTGAGCGCGCGCTCCCCGCGCCCCGAGCATCGCTCACATTTGTTGTTCGGCTCCACGCACTTGCTTGCGTTTGCCACTGACGTCCCGTGCACGCGCCCACCTCCCCTGCTCTTGCGCACGTCGCCCGAGGCCGTGCCCCGCGCGCCTGCCTCTGGCTGCCACAGCCACCGTGCCTCGCCCGTCCGCCTACGCCGCGTTGTCGCTCGCCGGCACACGCGCGCCCATGGCTCCGGTCCCCTCCGTCCCGCCGCCCTATTCCGGCCGGCGCTCGTGTGCCCTTGGCCGTCGGCGCCCGTGGCCGGCTCTGGCGCGTCGTCTGGGCGGGTTATGCCCGCACACCGGGGCTCCGCCCCGTTTCGCTAGCGCCCACACCAGCACGCCCCGCCGCCCGTTACCGGTAGCGCCAGCGCCCGCTAAAGACCCCCCGTGTGACAATGACAGATGGGGCCCACGCCCAGAACGAAAATTAAAAAAATAGGTTTTTTATAATAATAATAATAATAAAGATAAATTTAATTAATTAAGTTAATTAATTAAGTTAATTAATCCTATTTAATTAGTCTAATTAACCTGTTAGTTTAATTAAACAAAAATTAGTTTAACCTAAACCCTAATCAACCTATCAGTGTATGACAGGTGGGTCCCACTGGACCCACATGTCAGTTTGACCAGTCAACACCTCTGTTGACTGCTGATGTCATGCTAACGTCATGATGATGTCAGCAAACACTATTCTGGATAATGTTGAATTAAATAAATTCTAAAAATGATTTAAAACTTTAGAAAATCATATAAAATAAACCGTAGCTCAGATAGAAAAACTTTGTACATGAAAGTTGCTCAGAACAACGAGACAAACCCGGATACGAAGCCCGTTCGTCCGCCACGCGTCCCTAGCATAGAGAACCTGCAACATTTCACCTCCGGTTCATCTGTCCGAAAACACGAAACACTGGGGGTACTTTCCCGGATGTTTCCCCCCTTCACCGGTATCACCTCATACCGCGTTAGAACACGTCTAGCTTTGCTTGTTGACCTGTTATGCACTTGCTTGCTATGTATTTACTGTTTCTCCCCCCTCTTCTCTCCGGTAGCCCCCGTGACGATGCTGATGCCCCTGTGGACGACTACGGAGTTGACAACCCCTCTCTCTTGCCGGAGCAACCAGGCAAGCCCCCCCCCTTGATCACCAGATATCGCCTATTCTCTTCTATACTGCTTGCATTAGAGTAGTGTAGCATGTTACTGCTTTCCGTTAATCCTATTCTGATGCATAGCCTGTCATTGCTGCTACAGTCATTGATACCTTACCCGCAATCCTAAATGCTTAGTATAGGATGCTAGTGTTCCATCAGTGACCCTACACTCTTGTCCGTCTGCCATGCTATACTACTGGGCTGTGATTACTTCGGGAGGTGATCACGGGCATATACTATATATTTTACACTGTTACATTACTGGTGATACTGTTTGGAGATGGGGGCTGAAGGGGCAGGTGGCTCCATCCAGGTAGTGGTGGGCCTGAGTTCCCGACGGCCCCCGACTGTTACTTTGTGGCGGAGCGACAGGGCAGGTTGAGACCACCTAGGAGGCAGGTGGGCCTGGCCCTGTTCGGCGTTCGCGGTTATATAACACGCTTAACGAGATCTTGGTATTTGATCTGAGTCTGGCTACTGGCCTATACGCACTAACCATCTACGCGGGAGTAGTTATGGGTATCCCGGCGTCGTGGTATCAGCCGAAGCACTTCAGACGTCAGCGACGGAGCGGCGCACGCCGGATTGGAACGTAAGCCTGCTCTTGTATTAAGGGGGCTAGTTCTGCTTCCGGCCGCCCTCGCAACGTGCAGGTGTGCTATGGGCGATGGGCCCAGACCCCTGTGCGCTTAGGTTTAGACCGGCGTGCTGGCCTCTCTGTTTTGCCTAGGTGGGGCTGCGACGTGTTGATCTTTCGCGGCCAGGCATGACCCAGGAAAGTGTGTCCGGCCAAATGGGATCAAGCGTGTTGGGTTATGTGGTGCACCCCTGCAGGGAAGTTAATCTATTCGAATAGCCGTGATCTTCGGTAACAGGACGACTTGGAGTTGTACCTTGACCTTATGACAACTAGAACCGGATACTTAATAAAACACACCCTTCCAAGTTCCACAGACAACCCGGTGATCGCTTTTCTACAGGGCGACGAGGAGAGGATCGCCGGGTAGGTTTATGCTATGCGATGCTACTTGGAGATGCTACTTGGAGATGCTACTTGGAGGACGTCAATCTACTCTCTTCTACATGCTGCAAGACGGAGGCTGCCAGAAGCGTAGTCTTCGACAGGATTAGCTATCCCCCTCTTATTCTGGCATTCTGCAGTTCAGTCCACTGATATGGCCTCCTTACACATATACCCATGCATATGTAGTGTAGTTCCTTGCTTGCGAGTACTTTGGATGAGTACTCACGGTTGCTTTCTCCCCCCTTTTTTTCCCTTTTCCTTCCTTTCTGGTTGTCGCAACCAGATGCTGGAGTCCAGGAGCCAGACGCCACCGTCGACGATGACCCCTACTACACTGGAGGTGCCTACTACTACGTGCAGCCCGCTGACGACGACCTGGAGTAGTTTAGGAGGATCCCAGGCAGGAGGCCTGCGCCTCTTTCGATCTGTATCCCAGTTTGTGCTAGCCTTCTTAAGGCAAACTTGTTTAACTTATGTCTGTACTCAGATATTGTTGCTTCCGCTGACTCGTCTATGATCGAGCACTTGTATTCGAGCCCTCGAGGCCCCTGGCTTGTATTATGATGCTTGTATGACTTATTTATGTTTTAGAGTTGTGTTGTGATATCTTCCCGTGAGTCCCTGATCTTGATCGTACACGTTTGCGTGCATGATTAGTGTACGTTTGGATCGGGGGCGTCACACAAGTCAATGGGAAGAAATGTTGCGGGGAACACGATTTGGTTTGGTCAAGTTGTAGATCGGGTCTTGCTCTCCCAATCTCCAAAGTTTCAACAAGTTTGGATGGAGGGATTGAGAGTATTGAGCAAAATGGGGTGTAGCAATGGTGGAGCTCAACAAGACATTAGGGTTAGAGGTTGGAGGTGGAAGAAGGGCATATATAAGTGTTCTTGGCTGGTGGGGATTTCTGCCCGTTGGACCCCGTGCACACGGGCTAAGTCAGCCCTGTGCGCACGGGGTACTCAGAGACTTTCACACAAGACCCCGTGCGCACGGGGTGCTCAGAGAGTTACGCAGTACCCCATGCGCACGAGGGTCAAAAGGCCCCATGCGCATGGGGTACTCAGAGAGTTACGCAGTACCCCGTGCGCACGGGGGTCAAAGGACCCCGTGTGCACGGGGTACCCAGTAACTTTCTGTTGCAAGCTTTCTGAGTACCACAACACACACACTAGGTTCTTTAGGTGGTCGGAGTGGGAAGGATAAGAGAGTAAGGCTCGGCAATGGCATTCCCACACGACTTTCATCCACACAAACCCATTTTAATAGTGCGGTCTTTCCTACGACTCGAAGAAAACCAAAACTAAAACCTTCGAAGCGTCGAAAGACCACGCCTTTGCCCTTTTTGAAATGGGGGGGGTCGCACATCTCCATCGTGGGCGCTTAGAACCAATATCCTGAGATAAACTTTAGCAACCGATATTAGTTCAACTAACCACATTGTCATCACACCAAAATATAATATAAGTGCCACTTGCACTTTCAATCTCCCCCTTTTTGGTGCATTGATGACAACGTGGTTAGAGCATGGCATAGAGGATAAACAGATAGAAATCCATGGACCATATAATGATCATGATAGCTCCCCCTATATGTGTGCCCGAAAACAAGAATGCATCTAGTACACACATAGGAGGCTCTACCAAGATCACTATTGTCAAGTCATGAGATTAATCATAATAAACCTATAACGGTGCCTAGATCTCATGACAAAGTGTGGTGAGAAAATAAAGTGAGACCCAATAGGCATAAGGAGATAATTGCAATAGGTTCACTGATAAAGCTAGAGTCTCACAACCACACAGACAGAAAGTAAATAAGAGTATCTCAAGCCAACTAAAACCAACCAACAGCGAGAAACACGAGGCTTGAGATCTCAACGCACACAACACACCCACGAACACACCACTTCTCCCCCTTTGTCATCAAGACAACAAAAAAGGAGACAACTGGCAACACCCAGACCCACTAGACAAGAGGAGGAGCACTCGAGGCATCATCATCATCATCAAAACGCCACCCATCCATCGGGAAAGATCGAGCAGTGACCTCACCGTCGTTGTCCTCTGAACCTGGACTGACCACCTCACCAGCTGCAGCCCTTGCTGCCTTCTGCTCACGCCGAACAAGCTTCTCCTTGTTGATTTTCTTGATCTGATGGCGCTGAATTGACTAGCACATCTTGAACATGTTGCTCAAGGTCTTGAACAGAGACTTATTCTCTCCCCTGGCAAAGACGGCCTCAGAACCAACAGACTTGGCGTTACCACGAGGGATCCGTGCAGTGGAGGACATGCCTGGAGTGTAAGTGGCACGACCCTCAGGCCTAGGGTTGCGCCCCTTCTTGATAGGCACATAAGAAGCAGGAGCAGCTGGGGTCCAGTTGGAGTTGCGCTTGGGAACAGAGGTCTTGAAGGAGGCAATGTACTTGTCAGGATAGACGGTCTCAATCAAAACTTGTATGAATGGAGCATAGATCAAGGACTTGTTCTCTTGCACACACTGACGAAGCTCATAGTACATGAAATCCAGAACATCCACTTTCTTATTCTGATGAAGATACACAAAGACGTCTAGCATGGAGCTCTGAATGTTATGAGAATCCCCGGCCTTTGGAGTAAGGGTATACCTCAGGATATGGCGCATGGTGTCATAGAGGGGCAAGAGATCTTTGATCGATCTACTGACAAATGACTTCTCTTGTTTGTAAGCAAAGGCAATCTCATCCTTAGTGCGCTGCCCACTTTCCCTAACAATGCCAAACTCATCAGAAACAACCTCTGCATCCATAAATGGGTAGGGAATGATCTCCGAGAACTTTGCCATAGGAGCCGAGCACCGATGCGTTTCGGACATCCAATTGAGGGTGCGAGCAGAGTCATTGGAGAAATACAGAGTGGCAAAGAACTGCATCACTAGATCTTCATTATAGGGATGGTTGAAGGTGACAAACGGAATAAGACCCAATCTGCCAAGAGCGGAGTACACACCGGGATACAAATGATCATTGTTGCACAAACTCTTAGTGTTGAGTTGCTTGCGAGGAGTAAACTTCTTTGACTTGGTAATAAGAAGCTCATGATAGACCCTTTGCTGAAATTCGTTCTTGAAGCGGGGATCCACTCCCATACCAGTGCCAACTGCATAAGGATGGCTCTGTCTCTTAGCCCAGATCTCTGGCTTGGTCCACTTGGCAAGAGGCATATTCGGGAGGTCACGCCCGCCCGGAATGGCTTGCTCGGGACTAGACACCTCTTCCTCTTCTTCATCTTCCTCAACACGATCATCCTCTTCTTCTATCTCATCATCAACATTGGGGTTGTCATAGTAAGAATCA
The DNA here is from genome assembly GCF_018294505.1 of Triticum aestivum. Taxonomy (NCBI): domain Eukaryota; kingdom Viridiplantae; phylum Streptophyta; class Magnoliopsida; order Poales; family Poaceae; genus Triticum; species Triticum aestivum. The sequence continues at coordinate 71,126,191 of NC_057803.1, read as the reverse complement.
TCTTGCGAATCATAATCTTCCTCAGAATTATCGGAGGTCTAAAAAACGGGCCGCTTTGAGGCTGCACGGCGAACACGACCCTGACCTGACCCAGACTCCTGACCCATGCCTTCAAATGGCTGCCGACGAGCAATCGTGAAATCCTTTGATCCTCCTTTTGGGCGCTTGCGATGAAGCTCGGCCCTCTTGTCAGCGGAATCTGAAACACACGCAAACACCCAACAACACAAAGCACGAAACACAAATGAGTACAAGTGCAAGATGGATGGCAAGGAGTTAGACAGAATTCAAGCAAACCAGTTCCTGGATAGCCCGTGCGCACGTGGGTCCCGTGCGCACGGTACAGGACCGTGGACACGGGGCCCCGTGGACACGGGGGTCTCCCAGCGGCAACCACTTCCAGATTGAAATCCAGGAGTGGGTGCAGCAGAGTAACCAAAGGATCTATGCACTTGAATTCTATCTAAAATTTAGTTGAGGCCAAATGAATCTATGGAGCAAGGAAACCCTAAAGCTAAAAACTAGATAGGAACTTATGGAGAGAGATCAAGGGGACAGGACCAACCGGAGGAGGACCCCATCTTGATGCAAATCCACGGAGGAAGAAGCCCGACGAAGCCCGGAGGAGCTCCAGCGAGCGGAAGTGACGGCGGCGGTGCTGGAGGTTTCCGGGGGAGTGGAGGGGCGAATGGGTGGGATGAACCCGAGCCCCCCCCCCCCACGCCCCACCTCTCTAGGGCCAGAAACCGCAGACCCCGTGCGCACGAGCTAAGAGAGCCCCGTGCGCACGGTACAGAGCCCGTGGGCACGGGGGCCCGTGCGCACGGTACGAGCCCGTGGGCACGGGGTATTCAGGAACTTTGACATGAGTGATTTTTGTTGAATAAAGGGCTGAGTGTAGACTCTTACCCCTTCTTCACAAAACACTGGATCTATATTTCTGAATACGCCACGAGGAATGTCCTATCACTATGAGAAGGGTATATGTGGAGCACTGTTACCAACAGAGAAGGGAGAAACACCCACCAAGAGAAAAGACAAGAAAACACAACACACCACACACACGAAACAACCACGGACACAACCCTCAAGAGAGGGTGGTGGCCGAGGCCACCATGTTTGAGTTTATTTGGTATGGCACCGCGAAGATATGAACCTTGGGCCCAAGACCAATACTCAACTTTGAAGCACAAGTACCACCTAAAGTGGCTAATGTGAAAGATTGTGTTTGATTTATGCACTTCTAGGATATGATAGCTCATGAGTTGAGCTAGCTCCCCCTAGACATGTGCCTACATCTAAGCAAGATAATACATGAGTATGTGTGTATAGCAAGAATTTCATCCCAAGTTACTAATATCCATGATATTTAGCTCATGCCTTAACTCGCGGAATCTTGCTTCTTCAAGAGGCTTGGTGAAGATGTCGGCTAGTTGATTCTCGGTGTTGACATGGAGTAACTCAATGTTTCCCTTGGTCAAATGATCTCTAATGAAATGATGGCGAATCTCAATATGCTTGGTCTTGCTATGTTGAACCGGATTCTCGGTGATCTTGATGGCACTTTCATTGTCACACCAAAGAGGCACTTTGTCACATTTGACACCATAATCCATCAAAATTTGCCTCATCCATAATAATTGAGCACAACAACTTTCGGCAGCAATGTACTCGGCTTCGGCTGTAGAGAGAGATATACAATTTTGCTTCTTTGAAGACCAACTTACCAACGACCTCCCTAAGAATTGACATGAACCGGAAGTGGACTTGCGATCAACCTTGTCTCCGGCCCAATCCGAATCCGAGTGACCCATTAACTCAAATGATGATCCCTTGGGATACCAAAGGCCCAAGTTTGGGGTATGAACCAAATATCGAAGGATCCTTTTCACTACTGAATAGTGGCTTTCCTTAGGAGTGGATTGAAATATTGCACACATACACACACTCAACATAATATCTGGCCTATATGCACAAAGGTAAAGCAAGGAACCGATCATAGAGCGATATACCTTTTGATCCACTTCTTTACCGTTTAGATCAAGATGAAGTTGACCATTTGTGGGCATGGGTGTCTTCATTGGCTTGACATCTTTCATTTTGAATCTCTTGAGCATGTCTTGGATATAACGAGATTGATTGATGAAGGTTCCTCCTATCATTTGCTTCACTTGAAAACCAAGAAAGAACTTCAACTCTCCCATCATGCTCATCGCAAATTCCTTAGTCATAAGATTCTCAAACTCAACGTTAATAGCATGGTTAGTGGACCCAAAGATAATATCATCAACATATATTTGGCAAACAAACAACTCTCCTTTTACCCTCTTTGCAAAGAGAGTGGAATCTATTACCCCAATCTGGAACCCCTTCTCGCTTAGGAACGTCGTAAGGCGATTATACCAAGCACGAGGTGCTTGTTTGAGTCCATAGAGTGCCTTATGGAGTTCATAAACGTGAGAGGGATGATCGGGGTCTTCAAAACCGGGAGGTTGCTTGACATACACCAACTCCTTAAGAGGACCATTAAGAAATGCACTCTTAACATCCATTTGGTATAATTTGAAATCATGATGAGAGGCATAAGCAAGCAAGATGCGAATGGATTCGAGACGGGCAACGGGGGCAAAAGTTTCACCAAAGTCCAAACCTTCAACTTGGGTGAAACCATGTGCCACTAACCTTGCCTTGTTCCTTATTACTTGTCCATGTTCATCTTGTTTGTTCTTGAAAATCCACTTTGTTCCAATGACATTATGAAATTCCTTGGGTCTTTATACAAGGGTCCACACTTTGTTGCGGGTGAAGTTGTTGAGTTCTTCATGCATGGCATCTATCCAATCCGGATCGTCAAGTGCATCTTCCACCTTAAGGGGCTCAACACAAGAGACAAACGAGTGATATTCACAAAAGTTTGCCAAACATCTACGAGTAGTTACCCCCTTTTTGATGCTTCCGTAGATGTTCTCGGTGAGGTGTTGAAGATGTTTTAGCTTGGTGGCCACTTTTTGCTCTTTGAGGTCAAGCTCTTGTTCACTTGGTTTTGGACTTGATGAAGAAGCTTGCCCTTGGGATTGTTTTAGCCTTGGAGATTGTCTTCTCTTTGTAACCACAAGTTCTTGCTCATTAGGAAGTGATGACGACAAAGACGCTTGTGGTTGGGGTTGATCTTGATCTTGATCATGACCTTGAGCTTGATCTTGAGCCTCAACGATTGGTTCTTCATTATTTGGAAGAGTTTGCTCTTGATCTTGCTCAGGAATATGAGGGACTTGATCTTGTTCTTGGATAGGTTCATGATCTCCCAAAGCATCTTGTACAAGTGGTGTCGGTGATGACTTCCCTTGTGGAGACTCCACAAGAGGGGCTCTTTCTCCTTCTTCTTCTACTTGGACATGGGGTGTTTCTTGTGGAAGAATGTGGCCTATTCCCATTGTCCTTATAGCTTGTGAAGAAGCCTCACACCTACAACACTAGGAACAATTTACTCCACACGGGAGCCATTATCTTCATCAAACTCCACATTTACCATTTCCTCAATGCACCCGGTGGATTTATTGAGAACTCGGTAAGCATGACAGTTTGATGCATATCCAACAAATATGCCCTCATAAGTTCTAGACTCAAATTTAGCTAACCGGGATTTCTTGTTTAAAATGAAACACTTACAACCGAGTACCCGAAAGTATTTGACGTTAGGCTTTCTCCCGATTAGGAGCTCATATGGGGTCTTGTTCTTGAGCTTGCGAAGATAAAGACGGTTTGAAGCATGGCACACGGTGTTGACGGCTTCTGCCCAAAGCTTGTATGGTGATTTGTACTCATCAAGCATGGTTCTAGCCATCTCAATAAGAGTCCGATTCTTCCTCTCCGCAACACCATTTTGTTGGGGAGTGTATGGTGCGGCATATTGGTGCTTTATCCCCTCTTCACTCAAGAATTCATCCATTGTATAGTTCTTGAACTCGGTGCCATTGTCACTTCGAATTGCCTTGATCTCATAGTTATGTTGACGTTGAGCTTCTTTGGCAAAGTTGATGAAGGTTTCTTGAGTTTCATCTTTAGTCTTGAGAAAGAACACCCAAGTATATCTTGTGAAGTGATCAACAATGACAAGGCAATACCTCCTCCCTCCCAGACTATCATATGTTGGAGGCCCAAATAGATCCAAATGGATAAGCTCAAGGGGCCTCAAGGTTGTGATGACAGTCTTCACTTTATGAGCTTTTTCATGAAGCTTTCCGGCAATGCAAGCACTACAAGGACGATCTTTGGCAAAAGACACATTGGTTAGTCCAAGGATGTGCTACCCCTTTAAGAGAGCTTGTAAATTTCTCATGCCCACATGGACTAGCCTACGGTGCCATAGCCACCCCACGTCTGCCTTGGCCATTAGGCATGTTGCAAGATGAGTTTTCTTTTTTGAGAAATCAACCACGTAAAGGTTGTCTTCAACATGCCCAACAAAGACCACTTTGAGATTGCTTCTCTTAAATACGGTCACATGGAATTCACCAAAATGTGAATCATATCCGGCACGAGCCAATTGAATAGTTGAAAGTAAATTGTAGTGAAGGGATTGGACAAGCATGACATTTGAAAGTGATGAATCATTAGAGATTACCACCTTCCCTTGCTATTGTCACCAAAGGAGATGTTCGAAGAGGCCTTGAGTGAATCAACGAACTCCACAAGCATCTCCCTTTCTCCGGTCATATGATTGGTGCATCCACTATCGATCACCCATTGAGTTCCACCGAAGACATAGTCCTACAATAATCAAGCTTTGGTTATATGTACCCATTTTGCAATGGGTCCTTGTGAGTTAGCAACAAGGGTCTTGGGAACCCAAATAGTCCAAGCATAATCATCATAGTTAGTTCCAACAAATTTTGCAAAGGTATAACCATCATATCCACTCATGAGAACATAAGATGGATTGTTCTTGCCAGCAAAATTCTTGGGAATGGCCTTGTCCCTAGTGACCTTGCCACTCCCAACATCCTCAGTTTCCTTCTCCTTCTCCTTGTGCACTTCTTGCACAAACACTACCTTTTGGGGAGGGGAAGGAGTCGGACCGATCTTCTTGTTGTTGCTCTTCTTCTTTTTCTTACCATTCTTAGATGCGGGATTGAACCCAACTCCCTCCTTGGCAACACACTCCTTTTGGTTGCTCAAGAGTTCGTTTAGGTTTTTCTCCCCTTGGATGCATGATACAAGCCCTTTCTCAATTTGGGCTTTCAACTTCTTATTCTCCTCTTGAAGGGAGGTGCAATCCTAAACAAAGTTAGCCGTACAAGCATCATCATTTAAATCTATATGAGGTACGGAAGTGAGAGCCTTAATGGTTGTAGCTTTTAGTTGGGCATAAGACTCAGTGAGAGCAATGAGGTCACCTTTGACAACCTTGGAACTAATCACAAGGAACTCATGCTCCTCAACAAGTCTTGTGTGATCAACTAGAAGCTTTTCAACTCTGACGTTAAGAGCATCTTTGTTCTCAAGAGCAAGTTGCAAAGCATCATTAGTTTTAACAAAGTCAATTTGATGAGACGATAAGGCTTCCTCAAGTGATGCTCTCATGACACTCTCTTCATTAAGTTCGTGCTCGAGGAGATCAACTCTCTCTTTTTCCTCTATAAGGAGGTTTTCAACGTTCTCAATAAAGTCATCGCGTTCGGCAAGTGACTTAAGGAGATCGCCAAAACGAGCACGAGCTTTACCATGAAGAGTTTTCATGAAAGCCATTAAGGATTCCTCATCATTATCCACGCCCTCATCACACTCATCCTCCACTATCTCACATGAGACATTGGGAGTGTAGTTGTCGGGTTTCTTGGGTTTGGACTTTGTTTTTACCTCTTTGGCCATGAGGCACCGATGAGTGAACGCTTGTCCTCATTTGGAGAGTCGAAGAGGCCCGGTGGTGGAGGAGGAGGTAGTGGCATGCATGGCAAAAACGGCCGTGCCCACTTCATCATCATCACCGTCATCTTCATCTCTTGACATGTATTCTTCATGAATAAGAGCCTTGTCATCCTTCCTCTTTGCAAACTTGGTGAACTTCTTCTTAAGCACAAGCTTCTCTGACTTGTCTTCACGTCTCTCATACGGACAATCATGTACAAAGTGTCTTGGGCTATCACAATTGTAACATTTCCTTCGTCCAAAGGATCTTCCTTGAAGATTCTTCCCTTTGTTTGCCATGGTCCCGGAGTACTTATTGACTAAGAGTGCCAAGTCTTCTGCAAAATCATTTGCCGGGCACGAGGTGTCATTGTCTTCCTCACATATCTCTTCACTCACTTCTTCCTCCCTTGAGGGTTGGCTTATCACTTTCTTGGCATTCAAAGCAAGATTGGAGTTCTTGGTTGCTTGAGCTATTGCAAAGGTTTTCTTGGACTTGGTTTCCAAAAGAAGATGGGTAGAGAAAGTGGAAACAACTTGAGCCACGGTCAACTTGTGATAATCCGGGCGTTGATGAACCATCATGACCATGGTGTGTTCCGTGAGAACCATAGCATCTATGAACTTGTCCTTGATGAAATCATCATTTGCCCAAGTGCACCCGAAGGTTCTCAAGTTGAGCACAAGGGACTTCAACCTTCGGTAGACCTCTTCTACGGACTCACCCTCATTCCTCACAAAGAGATTCACTTCTTGCTTGAGCAAAGCCAATCGAGATCTTCGAATTGCTTCATTTCCTTCCAGAGCCTCCTCAAGGCAATCCCAAATTTCCTTTACGGTTTTGAGAAGAGCAATGGAGTCACTATAGTCTTCAGTCACAGCGGTGCGTAGCATGTTGTGTGCGGTTGCATTGAGTTGGTCATCAACCGCTTCCCTTGGAGTGAGATTCATTGGGTCCTTGGGGTTGAATCCATTGACCACAATCCACCACAATTGAGTTGAAGCACTCCGCATGTGAGACTCCATATCTAGCTTCCACTTAGCAAACACATTAGCTTTCAAAGGGGGCGGAGGCCCAACGGGATTAATGCGAGGATGTTGCAAAGGTTGAGGAGAGTAAAAGGGTTCCACGGCATTGTACTTGGGAACTTGAGTGCGAGCCGGAGAAGCAAGAGGTTCCCTTGAGTCATCCGCATCATGAATGTCATTTGGATCAAACGAGTTTGATGTGGATGTTGATGGCTTCAAGCGAGCATCAATTTCCTCCTTGACCGAGGACTGGACATCTTTCAACATAGAGGCTTTGAGGTCCGCAAACATTGAAAGAATATCGGCCGCGGTCAAGGGGACACTCGGGTTAGTAGGAGCGGCGGGAGCAATGACAGGGGCATCAAGTGCCTCGGCCGCGGCGGGGGGTAGGTTTTGACCATCCTCCGCAACGGGTGCGCCACCTCCCACATTCCCTAGATCGACCATATCCTCTAAGGTTGTAAAACCTTATATTAGAGCACGAGGCTCTGCTACCAATTGAAAGGATCGATACGGTCGACTAGAGGGGGTGAATAGGAGACTACAAATTTTAATCTTTCTTGTCGTTTTTAAGGCTTTGCGGATAAAAGAGTTCACTAGATATGCAACTAGGTGAATGCAACCTATACGACAAGCAAGCTCCAAGATAAATATGCTAGGCAACAACCTAATTAGCAAGCCAACAAGCATACAACAACAAAGTAAGGTGCGGGAATGGATTAACCACAAGTGAGACGAGGACGCGGATTTTAACCCGAAGTTCACTCTTCCTTGGGGAAGAGCTACTCTCCGTTTGGAGCGGTGCCGGAGCCAAAGCTTGCGGAACGCCACCGAAGGTTCACCGTATTCTCCTTCGAGTCACCCCCAACGGATGAGCCTCAAATCACTCGGGGTTGGTCTTGAAGGCGACCACCACACCTTTACAAACTTCTCCGGAGCACACCACAAGCAAGGAAGCTTTCGGAGGAACCTCTAACCGCCTAGGATCCCAAGATCCAAGAGTAACAAGTCAATGGGAAGAAATGTTGTGGGGAACACGATTTGGTTTGGTCAAGTTGTAGATCGGGTCTTGCTCTCCCAATCCCCAAAGTTTCAATAAGTTTGGGTGGAGGGATTGAGAGTATTGAGCAAAATGGGGTGTAGCAATGGTGGAGCTCAACAAGACATTAGGGTTAGAGGTTTGAGGTGGAAGAAGGGCATATATAAGTGTTCTTGGCTGGTGGGGATTTCTGCCCGTTGGACCCCGTGCGCACGGGCCAAGTCAGCCCCGTGCGCACGAGGGTACTCAGAGACTTTCACACCACCCCGTGCGCATGGGGGTCAGAAGACTCCGTGCGCATGGGGGTCAGAAGACTCCGTGCGCACGGGGTACTCAGAGAGTTATGCAGTACCCCGTGCACACGGGGGTCAAAAGACCCCGTGCGCACGTGGTAGTCAGAGAGTTACGCAGTACCCCGTGCGCACGGGGGGCAAGGTACCCAGTAACTTTCTGTTGCAAGCTTTCTGAGTACCACAGCACACACACTAGGTTCTTTAGGTGGTCGGAGTGGGAAGGATAAGAGAGTAAGGCTCGACAATGGCATTCCCACACGGCTTGCATCCACACAAACCCCTCTTAATAGTGCATTCTTTCCTACGACTCGAAGCAGACCAAAACTAAAACCTTCGAAGCATCGAAAGACCACGCCTTTGCCCTTTTTGAAATTGGGGGGGGGGGTTGTTGGAAATATGCCCTAGAGGCAATAATAAAAGCATTATTATTATATTTCCTTGTTCATGATAATTGTCTTTATTCATGCTATAATTGTGTTATCCGGAAATCGTAATACATGTGTGAATAACAGACACCGGCATGTCCCTAGTGAGCCTCTAGTTGACTAGCTCGTTGATCAACAGATAGTCATGGTTTCCTGACTATGGACACTGGATGTCATTGATAACGAGATCACATCATTGGGAGAATGATGTGATGGACAAGACCCAATCCTAAACATAGCACAAGATCGTATAGTTCGTTTGCTAGAGTTTTCCAATGTCAAAGTATCTTTTCCTTAGACCATGAGATCGTGTAACTCCCGGATACCGTAGGAGTGCTTTGGGTATGCCAAACGTCACAACGTAACTGGGTGACTATAAAGGTAGACTACGGGCATCTCCGAAAGTGTCTGTTGGGTGACATGGATCAAGACTGGGATTTGTCACTCCGTATGACGGAGAGGTATCACTGGGCCCACTCGGTAATGCATCATCATAATGAGCTCAAAGTGACCAAGTGTCTGGTCACGGGATCATGCATTACGGTACGAGTAAAGTGACTTGCCGGTAACGAGATTGAACGAGGTATTGGGATACCGACGATCGAATCTCGGGCAAGTAACATATCGATAGA
>NC_057803.1:71102781-71116519 GCF_018294505.1 Triticum aestivum | reverse complement strand
TTGGTTATTGACCGGAGAGTCGTCTCGGTCATGTCTGCTTGTCTCCCGAACCCGTAGGGTCTACACACTTAAGGTTCAGTGACGCTAGGGTTATGAAGATATGTATATGCAGAAACCCGAATGTTGTTCGGAGTCCCGGATGAGATCCCGGACGTCACGAGGAGTTCCGGAATGGTCCGGAGGTAAAGAATTATATATAGGAAGTGCTATTTCGGGCATCGGGACAAGTTTCGGGGTTATCGGTATTGTACCGGGACCACCGGAAGGGTCCCGGGGGTCCACCGGGTGGGGCCACCTGTCCCGGGGGGCCACATGGGCTGTAGGGGGTGCGCCTTGGCCTAGATGGGCCAAGGGCACCAGCCCCTATAGGCCCATGCGCCTAGGGTTTCCCCCTAGGAGGAGTCCTAGTGGTGGAAGGCACCCCTAGGTGCCTTGGGGGGGGAGGGAAACCTCCCCTAGGCCACCGCCCCCCTAGTAGATCTCATCTACTAGGGCCGGCCACCCCCCTTGGCACCCCTATATATAGTGGGGGAGAGGAGGGACTTCATACACCAGCCCCTGGCGCCTCCATCTCCCCCCGTTACGTCTCTCCCTCGTAGTCTCGGCGAAGCCCTGCTGCTGTGATGCCCTGCATCCACCACCACGCCGTCGTGCTGCTGGATCTTCATCAACCTCTCCTCCCCCCTGCTGGATCAAGAAGGAGGAGACGTCTCCCGTCCCGTACGTGTGTTGAACGCGGAGGTGCCGTCCGTTCGGCGCTGGTCATCGGTGATTTGGATCACGTCGAGTACGACTACATCATCACCGTTCTTTTGAACGCTTCCGCTCGCGATCTACAAAGGTATGTAGATGCATCCAATGACTCGTTGCTAGATGAACTCCTAGATAATCTTGGTGAAACGAGTAGGAAATTTTTTGTTTTCTGCAACGTTCCCCAACAGTGGCATCATGAGCTAGGTCTATGCGTAGTTCTTCTTGCGCGAGTAGAACACAATTTGTTGTGGGCGTAGATTTGTCAACTTTCTTGCCGTTACTAGTCCTTTCTTGCTTCAGCGGTATTGTGGGATGAAGCGGCCCGGACCAACCTTACACGTACGCTTACGTGAGACCGGTTCCACCGACTAACATGCACTAGTTGCATAAGGTGGCTGGCGGGTGTCTGTCTCTCCTACTTTAGTTGGAGCGGAATCGATGAACAGGGTCCTTATGAAGGGTAAATAGAAGTTGACAAATCACGTTGTGGCTTTAACGTAGGTAAGAAAACGTTCTTGCTAGAACCCTAATTCAGCCACGTAAAACTTGCAACAACAATTAGAGGACGTCTAACTTGTTTTTGCAGCAAGTGGTTTGTGATATGATATGGCCAAAGTTGTGATGAATGATGAATGATCTATATGTGATGTATGAGATGTTCATGCTATTGTAATAGGAATCACGACTTGCATGTCGATGAGTATGACAACCGGCAGGAGCCATAGGAGTTGTCTTTATTCTTTTATATGACCTGCGTGTCATCAAGAAACGCCATGTAAATTACTTTACTTTATTTCTAAACGCGTTAGCCATAGTAGTAGAAGTAATAGTTGGCGAGCAACTTCATGGAGACACGATGATGGAGATCATGATGATGGAGATCATGGTGTCAAGCCGGTGACAAGATGATCATGGAGCCCCAAGATGGAGATCAAAGGAGCTATGTGATATTGGCCATATCATGTCACGTTTATTATTTGATTGCATGTGATGTTTATCATGTTTTGCATCTTGTTTACTTAGAACGACGGTAGTAAATAAGATGATCCCTCACAATAAATTCAAGAAGTGTCCCCCCTAACTGTGCACCGTTGCGACAGTTCGCTGTTTCAAAACACCACGTGATGATCGGGTGTTTTATTCAGACGTTCACATACAACGGGTGTAAGACAGATTTACACATGCAAACACTTAGGTTGACTTGACGAGCCTAGCATGTACAGACATGGCCTCGGAACACAGAAGACCGAAAGGTCGAGCATGAGTCGTATAGAAGATACGATCAACATGAAGATGTTCACCGATGTTGACTAGTCCGTCTCACGTGATGATCGGAAATGGTCTAGTTTAACTCGGATCATGTAATACTTAGATGACTAGAGGGATGTCTAATCTAAGTGGGAGTTCACTAATAATTTGATTAGTTGAACTTAATTATCATGAACTTAGTCTAAATATTTTACAATATGTCTTGTAGATCAAATGGCCAACATAGTCCTCAACTTCAACGCGTTCCTAGAGAAAACTAAGCTGAAAGACGATGGCAGCAACTATACGGACTGGGTCCGGAACCTGAGGATCATCCTCATAGCTGCCAAGAAAGATTATGTCCTACAAGCACCGCTTGGTGACGCACCCGTTCTCCCCGCAGAACAAGATGTTATGAACGCTTGGCAGGCACGTTTCGATGACTACTCCCTCGTTCAGTGCGGCATGCTTTACAGCCTAGAGCCGGGGCTCCAAAAGCGTTTTGAGAGACATGGAGCATATGAGATGTTCGAAGAGCTGAAAATGGTTTTCCAAGCTCATGCCCGGGTCGAGAGATATGAAGTCTCCGACAAATTCTTCAGCTGTAAGATGGAGGAAAACAATTCTGTCAGTGAGCACATACTCACTATGTCTGGGTTGCATAACCGCTTGACTCAGCTGGGAGTTAATCTCCCGGATGATGCGGTCATTGACAGAATCCTCCAGTCGCTTCCACCAAGCTACAAGAGCTTTGTGATGAACTTCAATATGCAGGGGATGGAAAAGACCATTCCTGAAGTATTTGCTATGCTAAAATCAGCAGAGGTAGAAGTCAGGAAGGAACATCAAGTGTTGATGGTCAATAAAACCACTAAGTTCAAGAAAGGCAAGGGTAAAAAGAACTTCAAGAAGGACGGCAAGGAGGTTGCCGCGCTCGGCAAGCAAGCTGCCGGGAAGAAGCCAAAGAATGGACCCAAGCCCGAGACTGAGTGCTTTTATTGCAAGGGAGCGGTCACTGGAAGCGGAACTGCCCTAAGTACTTAGCGGATAAGAAGGCCGGCAAAACAAAAGGTATATGTGATATACATGTAATTGATGTGTACCTTACTAGTGCCCGTAGTGGCTCCTGGGTATTTGATACCGGTGCAGTTGCTCACATTTGTAACTCAAAGCTGTTGGAAATATGCCCTAGAGGCAATAATAAAAGCATTATTATTATATTTCCTTGTTCATGATAATTGTCTTTATTCATGCTATAATTGTGTTATCCGGAAATCGTAATGCATGTGTGAATAACAGACACCAACATGTCCCTAGTGAGCCTCTAGTTGACTAGCTCGTTGATCAACAGATAGTCATGGTTTCCTGACTATGGACACTGGATGTCATTGATAACGAGATCACATCATTGGGAGAATGATGTGATGGACGAGACCCAATCCTAAACATAGCACAAGATCGTATAGTTCGTTTGCTAGAGTTTTGCAATGTCAAAGTATCTTTTCCTTAGACCATGAGATCGTGTAACTCCCGGATACCGTAGGAGTGCTTTGGGTATGCCAAACGTCACAACGTAACTGGGTGACTATAAAGGTAGACTACGGGTATCTCCGAAAGTGTCTGTTGGGTGACATGGATCAAGACTGGGATTTGTCACTCCGTATGACGGAGAGGTATCACTGGGCCCACTCGGTAATGCATCATCATAATGAGCTCAGAGTGACCAAGTGTCTGGTCACGGGATCATGCATTATGGTATGAGTAAAGTGACTTGCCGGTAACGAGATTGAACGAGGTATTGGGATACCGACGATCGAATCTCGGGCAAGTAACATATCGATAGACAAAGGGAATAGCGTACGGGGTTGATTGAATCCTCGACATCGTGGTTCATCCAATGAGATCATCGTGGAGCATGTAGGAGCCAACATGGGTATCCAGATCCCGCTGTTGGTTATTGACCGGAGAGTCGTCTCGGTCATGTCTGCTTGTCTCTCGAACCCGTAGGGTCTACACACTTAAGGTTCGGTTACGCTAGGGTTGTAGGGATATGTATATGCAGTAACCCGAATGTTGTTCGGAGTCCCGGATGAGATCCCGGACGTCACGAGGAGTTCCGGAATGGTCCGGAGGTAAAGATTTATATATGGGAAGTCCTGTTTCGGGCATCGGGACAAGTTTCGGGGTTATCGGTATTGTACCGGGACCACCGGAAGGGTCCCGGGGGTCCACCGGGTGGGTCCACCTGTCCCGGGGGGCCACATGGGCTGTAAGGGGGTGCGCCTTGGCCTAATGGGCCAAGGGCACCAGCCCCACATAGGCCCATGCGCCTAGGGTTTAGAAGGGGAAGAGTCCTAGGAGGGTAAGGCACCTCCTAGGTGCCTTGGGGGGGAGGGAAACCCCCCTAGGCCGCCGCACCCCCTAGGAGATTGGATCTCCTAGGGCCGGCCACCCCCCCTTGGCACCCCTATATATAGTGGGGAGAGGAGGGACTTCATACCTGAACGCCTCGGCCTTTGGTTGCCTCCTTCTCCCTCCCCAACACCTCCTCAACCTCCATAGTGCTTAGCGAAGCTCTGCCGGAGTACTGCAGCTCCATCAACACCACGCCGTCGTGCTGCTGCTGGTGCCATCTCCCTCAACCTCTCCTCCCTCCCTTGCTGGATCAAGAAGGAGGAGACGTGGCTGTTCCGTACGTGTGTTGAACGCGGAGGTGCCGTCCGTTCGGCGCTGGTCATCGGTGATTTGGATCACGTCGAGTACGACTACATCATCACCGTTCTTTTGAACGCTTCCGCTCGCGATCTACAAAGGTATGTAGATGCATCTAATCACTCGTTGCTAGATGAACTCCTAGATGATCTTGGTGAAACGAGTAGGAAAATTTTTGTTTTCTGCAACGTTCCCCAACAGTGGCATCATGAGCTAGGTCTATGCGTAGTTCTTCTTGCGCGAGTAGAACACAATTTGTTGTGGGCGTAGATTTGTCAACTTTCTTGCCGTTACTAGTCCTTTCTTGCTTCAGCGGTATTGTGGGATGAAGCGGCCCGGACCAACCTTACACGTACGCTTACGTGAGACCGGTTCCACCGACTAACATGCACTAGTTGCATAAGGTGGCTGGCGAGTGTCTGTCTCTCCTACTTTAGTTGGAGCGGAATCGATGAACAGGGTCCTTATGAAGGGTAAATAGAAGTTGACAAATCACGTTGTGGCTTTAACGTAGGTAAGAAAACGTTCTTGCTAGAACCCTAATTCAGCCACGTAAAACTTGCAACAACAATTAGAGGACGTCTAACTTGTTTTTGCAGCAAGTGGTTTGTGATATGATATGGCCAAAGTTGTGATGAATGATGAATGATCTATATGTGATGTATGAGATGTTCATGCTATTGTAATAGGATTCACGACTTGCATGTCGATGAGTATGACAACCGGCAGGAGCCATAGGAGTTGTCTTTATTCTTTTATATGACCTGCGTGTCATCAAGAAACGCCATGTAAATTACTTTACTTTATTGCTAAACGCGTTAGCCATAGTAGTAGAAGTAATAGTTGGCGAGCAACTTCATGGAGACACGATGATGGAGATCATGATGATGGAGATCATGGTGTCAAGCCGGTGACAAGATGATCATGGAGCCCCAAGATGGAGATCAAAGGAGCTATGTGATATTGGCCATATCATGTCACGTTTATTATTTGATTGCATGTGATGTTTATCATGTTTTGCATCTTGTTTACTTAGAACGACGGTAGTAAATAAGGTGATCCCTCATACTAATTTCAAGAAGTGTTCCCCCTAACTATGCACCGTTGCGACAGTTCACTGTTTCAAAACAACACGTGATGATCGGGTGTTTTATTCAGACGTTCACATACAACGGGTGTAAGACAGATTTACACATGCAAACACTTAGGTTGACTTGACGAGCCTAGCATGTACAGACATGGCCTCGGAACACAGAAGACCGAAAGGTCGAGCATGAGTCGTATAGAAGATACGATCAACATGAAGATGTTCACCGATGTTGACTAGTCCGTCTCACGTGATGATCGGACACGGTCTAGTTTAACTCGGATCATGTAATACTTAGATGACTAGAGGGATGTCTAATCTAAGTGGGAGTTCACTAATAATTTGATTAGTTGAACTTAATTATCATGAACTTAGTCTAAAATCTTTGCAATATGTCTTGCAGATCAAATGGCCAACGTAGTCCTCAACTTCAACGCGTTCCTAGAGAAAACTAAGCTGAAAGACGATGGCAGCAACTATACGGACTGGGTCCGGAACCTGAGGATCATCCTCATAGCTGCCAAGAAAGATTATGTCCTACAAGCACCGCTTGGTGACGCACCCGTTCTCCCTGCAGAACAAGATGTTATGAACGCTTGGCAGGCACGTTTCGATGACTACTCCCTCGTTCAGTGCGGCATGCTTTACAGCCTAGAGCCGGGGCTCCAAAAGCGTTTTGAGAGACATGGAGCATATGAGATGTTCGAAGAGCTGAAAATGGTTTTCCAAGCTCATGCCCGGGTCGAGAGATATGAAGTCTCCGACAAATTCTTCAGCTGTAAGATGGAGGAAAACAGTTCTGTCAGTGAGCACATACTCACTATGTCTGGGTTGCATAACCGCTTGACTCAGCTGGGAGTTAATCTCCCGGATGATGCGGTCATTGACAGAATCCTCCAGTCGCTTCCACCAAGCTACAAGAGCTTTGTGATGAACTTCAATATGCAGGGGATGGAAAAGACCATTCCTGAAGTATTTGCTATGCTGAAATCAGCAGAGGTAGAAGTCAGGAAGGAACATCAAGTGTTGATGGTCAATAAAACCACTAAGTTCAAGAAAGGCAAGGGTAAGAAGAACTTCAAGAAGGACGGCAAGGAGGTTGCCGCGCCCGGCAAGCAAGCTGCCGGGAAGAAGCCAAAGAATGGACCCAAGCCCGAGACTGAGTGCTTTTATTGCAAGGGAAGCGGTCACTGGAAGCGGAACTGCCCTAAGTACTTAGCGGATAAGAAGGCCGGCAAAACAAAAGGTATATGTGATATACATGTAATTGCTGTGTACCTTACTAGTGCCCGTAGTGGCTCCTGGGTATTTGATACCGGTGCAGTTGCTCACATTTGTAACTCAAAGCAGGGGCTGCGGAATAAGCGGAAACTGGCAAAGGACGAGGTGACGATGCGCGTCGGGAATGGTTCCAAGGTCAATGTGATCGCCGTCGGCACGCTACCTCTGCATCTCCCTTCGGGATTAGTTTTAAACCTTAATAATTGTTATTTAGTACCAGCTTTGAGCATGAACATTATATCGGGATCTCGTTTAATTCGAGATGGCTACTCTTTTAAATCTGAGAATAATGGTTGTTCCATTTTTATGAGAGATATGTTTTATGGTCATGCTCCTATGGTGAATGGTTTATTCTTTATGAATCTCGAACGTGATGCTACACATGTTCATAATGTGAGTACCAAAAGAAGTAAGGTTGATAATGATAGTCCCACATACTTGTGGCACTGCCGCCTTGGTCACATAGGTGTCAAACGCATGAAGAAGCTCCATGCTGATGGACTTTTAGAGTCTCTTGATTATGAATCATTTGACACATGCGAACCATGCCTTATGGGTAAAATGACCAAGACTCCGTTCTCAGGAACAATGGAGCGAGCAACCGACTTATTGGAAATCATACATACTGATGTGTGCGGTCCAATGAGTGTTGAGGCTCGCGGTGGCTATCGTTATGTTCTCACCCTCACTGATGATTTAAGTAGGTATGGGTATATCTACTTAATGAAACACAAGTCTGAAACCTTTGAAAAGTTCAAGGAATTTCAGAGTGAGGTTGAAAATCAACGTGACAGGAAAATCAAGTTTCTACGATCAGATCGTGGAGGAGAATACTTGAGTCACGAGTTTGGGGCACACTTAAGAAAATGTGGAATAGTTTCACAACTCACGCCGCCTGGAACACCTCAGCGTAATGGTGTGTCCGAACGTCGTAATCGCACTCTGTTAGATATGGTGCGATCTATGATGTCTCTTACCAATTTACCGCTTTCCTTTTGGGGCTATGCTTTAGAGACTGCCGCATTCACTTTAAATAGGGCTCCGTCGAAATCCGTTAAGACGACACCGTATGAATTATGGTTTGGGAAGAAACCTAAGCTGTCGTTTCTAAAAGTTTGGGGATGCGATGCTTATGTCAAGAAACTTCAACCTGAAAAGCTTGAACCCAAGTCGGAAAAATGCGTCTTCATAGGATACCCAAAATAAACTATTGGGTACACCTTCTACCTCAGATCCGAAGGCAAGATCTTTGTTGCCAAGAATGGGTCCTTTCTGGAGAAAGAGTTTCTCTCGAAAGAAGTAAGTGGGAGGAAAGTAGAGCTTGATGAAGTATTACCTCTTGAACCGGAAAATGGCGCAACTCAAGAAAATGTTCCTGAGGTGCCTGCACCGACTAGAGAGGGAGTTAATGACAATGATCAAGATACTTCTGATCAAGCCCCTACTGAAATTCGAAGGTCCACAAGGACACGTTCCGCACCAGAGTGGTACGACAACCCTGTCTTGGAAATCATGCTGTTGGACAACGGTGAACCTCCGAACTATGAAGAAGCGATGGCGGGCCCGGATTCCGACAAATGGCTAGAAGCCATGAAATCCGAGATAGGATCCATGTATGAAAACAAAGTATGGACTTTGACTGACTTGCCCGTTGAGCGGCGAGCCATAGAAAATAAATGGATCTTTAAGAGGAAGACAGACGCGGATGGTAATGTGACCATCTATAAAGCTCGGCTTGTCGCTAAGGGTTATCGACAAGTTCAAGGGGTTGACTACGATGAGACTTTCTCACCGGTAGCGAAGCTGAAGTCTGTCCGAATCATGTTAGCAATTGCCGCATTCTATGATTACGAAATATGGCAAATGGACGTCAAAACGGCATTCCTTAATGGTTTCCTTAAGGAAGAATTGCATATGATGCAGCCGGAAGGTTTTGTCGATCCTAAGAATGCTGACAAAGTATGCAAGCTCCAACGCTCGATTTATGGGCTGGTGCAAGCATCTCGGAGTTGGAACATTCGCTTTGATGAGATGATCAAAGCGTTTGGGTTTACACAGACTTATGGAGAAGCCTGCGTTTACAAGAAAGTGAGTGGGAGCTTTGTAGCATTTCTCATATTATATGTAGATGACATACTTCTGATGGGAAATGATATAGAACTCTTGGACAGCATCAAGGCCTACTTGAATAAAAGTTTTTCAATGAAGGACCTTGGAGAAGCTGCTTATATATTAGGCATCAAAATCTATAGAGATAGATCGAGACGCCTCATAGGTCTTTCACAAAGCACATACCTTGATAAGATATTGAAGAAGTTCAATATGGATCAATCCAAGAAGGGGTTCTTGCCTGTGTTACAAGGTATGAAATTGAGCTCAGCTCAATGTCCGACCACGACAGAAGATATAGAAGAGATGAGCGCCATCCCCTATGCCTCGGCCATAGGTTCTATTATGTATGCCATGCTGTGTACCAGACCTGATGTTAACCTTGCCGTCAGTTTGGTAGGAAGGTACCAAAGTAATCCCGGCAAGGAACACTGGACAGCGGTCAAGAATATCCTGAAGTACCTGAAAAGGACTAAGGAAATGTTTCTCGTTTATGGAGGTGACGAAGGGCTCGTCGTAAAGGGTTACGTCGACGCTAGCTTCAACACAGATCTGGATGACTCTAAGTCACAAACCGGATACGTGTATATTTTGAATGGTGGGGCAGTAAGCTGGTGCAGTTGCAAGCAAAGCGTCGTGGCGGGATCTACATGTGAAGCGGAGTACATGGCAGCCTCGGAGGCAGCACATGAAGCAATATGGGTGAAGGAGTTCATCACCGACCTAGGAGTCATACCCAATGCGTCGGGGCCGATCAAGCTCTTCTGTGACAACACTGGAGCTATTGCACTTGCCAAGGAGCCCAGGTTTCACAAGAAGACAAGGCACATCAAGCGTCGCTTCAACTCCATTCGTGAAAATGTTCAAGATGGAGACATAGAGATTTGTAAAGTACATACGGACCTGAATATAGCAGATCCGTTGACTAAACCTCTCCCTAGAGCAAAACATGATCAACACCAGAATTCCATGGGTGTTCGATTCATCACAATGTAACTAGATTATTGACTCTAGTGCAAGTGGGAGACTGTTGGAAATATGCCCTAGAGGCAATAATAAAAGCATTATTATTATATTTCCTCGTTCATGATAATTGTCTTTATTCATGCTATAATTGTGTTATCCGGAAATCGTAATACATGTGTGAATAACAGACACCAACATGTCCCTAGTGAGCCTCTAGTTGACTAGCTCGTTGATCAACAGATAGTCATGGTTTCCTGACTATGGACACTGGATGTCATTGATAACGAGATCACATCATTGGGAGAATGATGTGATGGACAAGACCCAATCCTAAACATAGCACAAGATCGTATAGTTCGTTTGCTAGAGTTTTCCAATGTCAAAGTATCTTTTCCTTAGACCATGAGATCGTGTAACTCCCGGATACCGTAGGAGTGCTTTGGGTATGCCAAACGTCACAACGTAACTGGGTGACTATAAAGGTAGACTACGGGCATCTCCGAAAGTGTCTGTTGGGTGACATGGATCAAGACTGGGATTTGTCACTCCGTATGACGGAGAGGTATCACTGGGCCCACTCGGTAATGCATCATCATAATGAGCTCAAAGTGACCAAGTGTCTGGTCACGGGATCATGCATTACGGTACGAGTAAAGTGACTTGCCGGTAACGAGATTGAACGAGGTATTGGGATACCGACGATCGAATCTCGGGCAAGTAACATATCGATAGATAAAGGGAATAGCGTACGGGATTGATTAAATCCTCGACATCGTGGTTCATCTGATGAGATCATCGTGGAGCATGTGGGAGCCAACATGGGTATCCAGATCCCGCTGTTGGTTATTGACCGGAGAGTCGTCTCGGTCATGTCTGCTTGTCTCCCGAACCCGTAGGGTCTACACACTTAAGGTTCGGTGACGCTAGGGTTATGAAGATATGTATATGCAGAAACCCGAATGTTGTTCGGAGTCCCGGATGAGATCCCGGACGTCACGAGGAGTTCCGGAATGGTCCGGAGGTAAAGAATTATATATAGGAAGTGCTATTTCGGGCATCGGGACAAGTTTCGGGGTTATCGGTATTGTACCGGGACCACCGGAAGGGTCCCGGGGGTCCACCGGGTGGGGCCACCTGTCCCGGGGGGCCACATGGGCTGTAGGGGGTGCACCTTGGCCTAGATGGGCCAAGGGCACCAGCCCCTATAGGCCCATGCGCCTAGGGTTTCCCCCTAGGAGGAGTCCTAGTGGTGGAAGGCACCCCTAGGTGCCTTGGGGGGGAGGGAAACCTCCCCTAGGCCGCCGCCCCCCTAGTAGATCTCATCTACTAGGGCCGGCCACCCCCCTTGGCACCCCTATATATAGTGGGGGAGAGGAGGGACTTCATACACCAGCCCCTGGCGCCTCCATCTCCCCCCCGTTACGTCTCTCCCTCGTAGTCTCGGCGAAGCCCTGCTGCTGTGACGCCCTGCATCCACCACCACGCCGTCGTGCTGCTAGATCTTCATCAACCTCTCCTCCCCCCTTGCTGGATCAAGAAGGAGGAGACGTCTCCCGTCCCGTACGTGTGTTGAACGCGGAGGTGCCGTCCGTTCGGCGCTGGTCATCGGTGATTTGGATCACGTCGAGTACGACTACATCATCACCGTTCTTTTGAACGCTTCCGCTCGCGATCTACAAAGGTATGTAGATGCATCCAATGACTCGTTGCTAGATGAACTCCTAGATAATCTTGGTGAAACGAGTAGGAAAATTTTTGTTTTCTGCAACGTTCCCCAACAGGGGTCGCACATCTCCATCGTGGGCACTTAGAACCAATATCCTGAGATAAACTTTAGCAACCGATATTAGTTCAACTAACCACATTGTCATCACACCAAAATATAGTATAAGTGCCACTTACACTTTCAACAAGCCTCCCTACTTCTACGCCGCCCAGCAGCTCGGCAAGCAGTTCCCGACATCCGCCGTCGGGCACGTGTCTTATTGCGTTGACGTCAACGTGGCGCCGTTCCTTTTCTCCGTGTCTGCATCACCGCAACTTGTCTGATTGCGGACGCCGGACGTGGAGCAGCTCGGTGCCCGCTCTCTGTTCACCGGTATGTCTTAATTGGGAGAGCCGATGTATGACGACGCAGACAAGGAGATGATCCACGAAGGAGGGGGCGAAGGATCCTTCGAGGACGGGTAGGTGGATGACTAAGAGCGGGAGGTGCACGCCCACTAGCCGAAAACGCACACGCATTGCAGCACGTACACCCAGCCGGGCAAGTGTACCGGCCGGCTGTCGTACACTGGCCAGCAAGATGGTGACGACGATCTTGATCCGGACGAATTTACGGCCTATCCAAGAAGAGGGGTAGACAAGAAAGCTTCAACACATGGGAGGACGAGTTATTGTGCGATGCGTGGTTGCCCACTAGTGGTGTAGGGTAGAACCCTAATCGCCCGATCTTTCACGAAAGGAGCGGATCCCGCGAAGAACACGAAGAACACAAGGGGGAAACGAGGGGAAACACACGGGAAAACACGGGAGAAATCACTAAACCAACACAAGATAGTCACACATGTGCTAGATCCTCGGATACATAACAGTTCACACGGTACACGATCAACTAGGGACGATACAAGGGTAGCCGGTCTTCTCCGTGAGGAGGTCTTGATGTTCTTCTCCGCAAGGAGGTCTTGAATCCAAAGGGATCTTCTCCGAAGAGGCCGTGGTCTCTCTCGAGGAGTAGATCCGATGTGGATGAGCAATGCTCTATCTCTCAAATGAGCTAAACCAATGCTAACCCTAGCTAGAAGGAATAAGAGGTCTATATATAGTCTTAGTGCAAAAGAGGGGGCGAAGGGGTACATGGGCTGCGGCCCAACATGAAACAGCGCACAGGCGTCGGACGTCCGGGGGTCACCGGTCGTCCGGAGGCTCGCGAGGGTCCGGATGTCCGGTGCCTGTCGGACGTCCATAGATTCGGCTCAGGTGGTCTTCTGTCGGACGTCCGGTCGGGGTCGGACGTCCAGGCGTCAGTCGTCCGTGGGGCGTCGGATGTCCGTCTGTTTTGGCTCGGGTGTGGAAGTGTCGGTCGTCCGGAGAGGGCCGGACGTCCGGAGCCTGGAGGTCGTCGGACGTCCAGGGTTCGTCGGTCATCCGGAGCCTGGAGACTTTGAGCAGTTCTTCTACTTCGTCTCCGTCTTCACGTCCATCTTCCTCTTCTTCTTCTCCTCGCTCCTTAGCTTCTCCATGATACCTGAGTATGCACAATGTGTCCATATGAGGTAGTAGCCATGTCTCATGTGCATCGAAGTGGAAATCTGAGAGTGATGTTACCTCGGTTTCGAGAGCTCTTGCACATGCTCGTGTCATGGGTCCGCTAGGCACTTGGTGAGGCGATGGTAGGTCCATGGGGATGACCTTGGGATGCTTCGCATTAACTAGCAGTGGCAAATCTTGGAAGAAAATGAAGGGGGGAGGGGCCCAAATTTAATGGCATGAAGAAAAAGCCGCTAACTCTCAATTTTTTAGTTCAAATAAGGATAAAATTTTGGTACGAGACTAGGCTACTATAAAAAAATTCAAGTTTTG
>NC_057803.1:71085731-71102511 GCF_018294505.1 Triticum aestivum | reverse complement strand
ATCAATCCGATCCATGGCACGGAGCAAAAGGAGAGAAAAAAGTAAGAGTTTTAACATGTTGATGGCGGCGACCTAGAAGAAGCTCAAACTTAAAGAGAAGAGGACCAGGCTCAAAGATTAGGTTGAGATCACGGCCACTTCAAAGGATTCAAAGATGTTGACCTTGAAGTTAGAGGAGTTGGACGACGATACAAGAATGATCGTGCAAGCCATTCGTCTTAGAATGTTGAAGCGCTTGAAGGAGCAGCTGGAGACAACGGAGAAGGAGACAGAATGTTGAAGCGCTTGAAGGAGCAGCTGGAGACAACGGAGAAGGAGACGGACGAGAAGGCGAGAAGGAAGCGAATGCCGAGGAGGAGCCGATGACAGAGTGAGCAAGGACGCTCGGATAGCCGGTCTAGCAGGGCAAACAATCTCTCTTTTTTTCATTTTGCTCAGACTGTTGGACTAAGATATTTTTGTTGTCGGACATGTAAAAACTATGAAATCAGCGTCTTTTTGACTGTCAACGGACACTACGCGTTTGATTTTTAAATAGATCGGAACAGGGCGGACGTTTAGACGGATACCGTGTGGAAAAAGGTAGCTGTGCGATGAAATGGACAGCCGACTTGCTACAGGTTTTACAAAGTCACTCGAGCTTATGTTGAGGTGGTACGCCCCTACATCAGCGAGACAGCAACAGACAGCAAAGGTCAAGGCAGTTCATATTGTTTCCAAAAGAACAGTTCCTATGTGCGTTCACCAAGTCGGACGCCATCAAATTACAGCCGGAGATGTTCTGTAAGTTTGCCATTCCAACACCACAAACGTACATAACATCATCGACCATCTAGATATTCTTTTTTTTTTTTGAAAAACGTCCGTCTTGGTTTATGACCGGGTCTCTATCTCAACTGCTGGGAACTTCGACATCAAGCAAGGAGTGAAATTCTACAGAAATACCAGACTATTTCAACACAGAAGACCACCGAAAGGTCCGTCCAGAAAACATTCTAGTAGATGTTCAAACTTCAAGGATGACTAATATGGAAACGTTTAGATGTCTTCGTAGAAGCCACTGCCACAAGTTACATATAGAACAGCCGGTCCAAGAAAGGAGGATGCGAAGCGTGGAAACAGGTTACATTCTACTTGCTCAAAGGAGAACCAAATATACATTGGATATCCTAAAGTCTGGATACATCTGCTGAAGGCCGAGAATACCACAAAATCCATCTGCGTCAATTAAGGACTAGTTAAAGATGAATCTCAATTTTCTCTCTGATTAGAAAATTACAAGCACGGAAATGCGATGAAAGTAGAACAAATGAGTAATGAGTAATTAAACACCAATTTTCATGTGTAAATAAGCACACTATTACGAATCTGTTCACATCAGCATTTGGTTCTCTATCGAAGTATAATATACAATATCGACATCTACATCTAGTCTAGAAGTCAGGTAGCTGTTTGTCTGTTCCTGAATAATTAGAACACCATTTAAATACCTGGCCGCAAATTCTGCTACCATGAAACTAGCGCAGGTTAGGGAAGCTTCTGGCATTGTAATCAATATATCTAGCTAACAAACTAACGGACCATTTTTTGCCATGGGCATATTGGAATTCATCAGCTCGCTGTTAAAAAAGCACAGTTCAGAAATTCCATCACCAATAGGAGAAGGCATATATATCATATGTTGACATGTCCGATCATGAATGGCATGTTCAAGCTTTACTATAATCAATCCTTGAGCACTAACTAGTACTCCCTCCGTCCCATAATGTAAGATGTTTTTTTAAACTACACTAGTGTCAAAAAACGTCTTACATTATGGGGCGGAGGGAGTATCAATAAAGCAAACATTAGAGGAAAAAAACACTGAAAAAATTCTAAGCACACAGTGGATTGCGTATCGGCATATTTAGGCAGGCATCATTAGTCAAGTCATGTCCAGATGTTTGTAATATCTTAGCAAAATCAATCAGACCAGGGCACAGTTCATCAAGTAACAACCCTAATATGGTTGAATCAAAAGTGTCCAAGTTACCTTACTTCACAGAGTTAGTGAGTTACAATGCAGGAATTTGCCGAACATTATTTAAGTTCCAGTGTAGCACGGCCCAGCATTATTTAGCAATGTCTACTCCTTTAAGCACATCAACGCACACTAAGAAGAAAAATCTTATGATTCAAGTGCACAAGTAAATCTTCTCTTAAAAGACCATTATTGAATTAGCATTGAGCTAATCAACCACATGTACTTGTAAACGCATTGTCTAATTCAACTGATAATGCATTGAGTCGTGTTCAATAACTCACCACAAACTAGGATGATTCTACTCGTCCTTGATGCGCTTCTCAACCTCCTCCAGTGCCTTAATGTCCTTGTTGAACTTGCAAATGCGATAGATGGACCTATCCCAAAGTAAAACATCAAATAAAGGATTAAATACAAAATCTTCATAGACATTATTTAATCAGACCCTGCAGAGAAGTTTACTTACCAATAAAGGATAAATACTGAAACACAAAGGATGACATTCCTCTGGGACTTGAAAATCTGCACAAGAAACAAAAGTCAAAAGGGGAGAAATAAAGCAACGATAGAGCACAATTTCCTTTGTGTAAACGGCTGAAAGCTGTACAGTTGGCTGATGGGTCAGCTTAATTATACACTTCTATCAAGGAGGAAAAAGATACCTATAAAGAAAAATAATTGACACTTTTAATTCTTGAATATGATGGCAAATCTATGCCACAAAATGAAAATAATAAACTATGTGGACAAATTGATTATACACATGCTCCACAGATGAAGGATTTCAGATAATATTATAATAAGAAGGTAGGATGCAAGTTGTAAGTCAGCTATGTGTTGAGTTAGTACGTGCGATTAGTATCTAACCAACCGGCAAATTAAGAAGGGTGTCTATAATTTTTCTTGACATAAGAGATTGAAATTCTTCCAACCTCAATATAACAGAATAGCAGAAGGATTGCCAGTTTCAGAGTGAGCAGATAAAAATTATAAGAGCATGCTCAGCTCTGCTGATTTTGCACAATCCAGCTGCAAATGGATATCTTCGATTTATGTACAAAGATGGTAGGAACAATATGTAGAACTGAAACCCACATTGACAAATAGTCGCTGAAGCTTCCACTAATTTACCAGGTCAGACCGTCACCTTCTTATCTTCACCCACACATAGTTACTTCAAACTAGAATGGAAATAGGTGATGTGTTTAGATTATAAGATCAGAACACATCCATTTTCTCTTTTCAATTGCAAATTTCTATAGTAATGACCTCTAAGTTCAGGCCATTTTAGTAACAACAGAACTTCCATGTTATATTATATAAAGCCTTTAAAATAGGAAAAAAAATGTCAAAATGAAGTGGTGGTGATACATCATATCAAATTGAAGACCAGACCACCACTAAACCTCCATGGAAACAGCTACGATCGGGCTTTCAAACCACAGCATGTGGTTAGCTACAATTCACCAATCCAGCTATAAGTCAAGGCAGATGGCAACTGGTGCTTTTAGTCCCCTTCCAAACCGAAGACGTGTACTCTACTACTCTACAGCAACAGTTACCGATTTCCCCCCATATGAACTGTACTGAACCAAACGGCAGAAAACCCTAGAAATACGCCGACAAATTCGAGCACATAAGGTCTCAATTCACTCACGGATTTCTCGAAGCGGACACGCTCCTCGGAGGTGCACATCTCTCCCGTGCAAATCAGCCTGTGCTCGTTCTTCCAGTAGATATCTACACACGAGAGGGAAAAAAAACGCAAATCTATCGTCAGAGCTTGAACCGAGGAGAAGCTTTTTCACTGCAAGGCCGAGGCCCCGCACGCACGCACCGAGGAGCTGGAAGGCGGCGAAGGGAAGCACCGCGGCGAAGGGCTGCAGAAGCATCGAGGTGAGCCCGACGATCTGTGCCCGCACGGCCCGCGGCGCCGGGAGCGTGAGCAGCGCGGCCACCGCCGCCTCCGCCCCCACCACGCACGTCAGGAGCATCCACTGCAGCCCCATCGGAACCCCTCTCTTGCTGGATCGATCGAAGTGGAGGAAGTTGCTCGCGCGGCTGGGCAGGGGGGGCTCGGTTTCTCCGATCTGTGTAGTCCTGAGAAATGAGTGCGTGTCTCTGGTCGCTACGAGGCGGATGGACAGGTGGATAACAGTCGCGTCGGTCTCCTTCCTTCCTTCCTTCGCCTCGGCGATTTGCTTCGTCGGCAAGCGATTCGATGCCGTCGCTTTCTGGGCCTTGCGATGGTTCCATTAATTGGCCCGAGAGCCCTTTTGGCAACCGGCCGGGATTTAACAAAAGCCCAGATAGTCCTAAAATAACGGGCTGCACTCGCGAAGACCTCCTGTCTGCCGCTCGTTGCGGCAGATTGGCGGACGTTCGCACAGGCGGGGAGCTCAAGTGGGCCAGCCAATTAGGTGGTACTGTAGCTAGCGGTGTAAAATTCGCAAAAAAAGCGTGCAGTGCAGGCGATCGAACTCGGAACCCCTCCCCTATATAACGTGTGTAACCAGCCGTCGCATATGATGCCTGCTAGTGGCTAATGGGAACCGCAAATTTTTTAAGAAACTAGCAAAAGGACCCGTGCGTTGCAATGGGAGAAAAAAAATTCTTATCATCAAAAAAATATTTGCAAAGGAAAATTCACCGCACATTCTTCTCCGTGGAGCAATAGTTCTTCTCAAATATGCCCATGTGTTGTAACGGGAGAAAACACAATAAAACGACCCAAAACCCTGCCCATTTGCTCCACCCACACACACATGTCCACGTCCTCTATTTCTACATCCTCCATTTGAACACAACACCCCACTCGTGTTACGGCTTATTCTCTCTCTATGTCAACATATTAGAAACTAAAATAATGTAACTAAAAATCAAGTGTCCACAATATTCTCATAAAATGCAAATGTTGAAAGGCTACGCTACACAATATAGTATAAAGCGGAATTAACATCAGGGCTAGATTTGCCAATACAACAAGGAAATGTTGTGCTAATAAGTTTGCCAGAAATATGTTAGAAAAGCGACAAAAGCGCTAGCACATCACTCACAAAATAGGTAGATACAACATATTATGCAAATTAGCTAAAGAATCACCCTCATACAAAAATATAGCGGTCAGAAGTCACGCGCGAAAAAAAGACAATATGATATTTTGACTAAATGTTCTACTTAGTATGTTCACACCATTATTTAATTCTGTTTTTGTTAGCCCCCGTCATGCATGTCGCAATATCAGGGATTTTTTTGCCTATTTAATGGATCTTTCCTTTTCCCCCATCAACCGTTCATGCAAGTCTCTCTCTTTAATTCCGTTTCACCACGCATGCCAGACCCATTTACTGGGTCTTTCCTTTCTCTCATTGCCCACCATAATCTCCCACAAACATGCAAGTCCCTCTTTAATTCCTTTTTTGTTAGCGATTTTCCATTCTGCTAGTTTATGTAAAAATCCATACGGGACTATTTATTGGATAAACCGAAATTACTGTTATGTTGCCTCGCTTAGGCCTTGGACTGGAAGAACAATCCCAAATAGAGGTGAGTTGCATAGCTGGGCCGACCCAAGGCCCATCTCCCCCTCAACCCTAGCGTCACGGGAGAGCATCTGCTCGATCCCCATCTCCCCCGAGCGCAGTCACGCGCAGGAGACGGCAGCGCCCACTCCCGATCCCCCTCTCTCCCTCGATCCCCTCCCATGGCGCCACCATCCTCGGGAGGAAGCCGCGCCTCCCATGCTCGCGCACCGACCCGGCGCCCGACTTCCATTCCAGTGGAGCTCCGTTGCCCTTCTTAGCCCCCTGTTTCTCCCCCTCGCCTCGGCTTCGTGCGCGGACTCGACCTTCGCGGCCATGGCCGGCAGCCGAGCAGCTCCTGCCAAGCCGCCTCGCGTCATCCTCGGCTCCGGCCACCTCTACCATGCGCGCGGGACCAGCACCACCTTGGTCCACCGAGCCGCCCTGCTCATCTCATCTCTGTTTTCCCTCAAAACGTTTTTTCCAGATCCACTAAAGTAGGGAGTGCGGGTTCAATATAAAAAAATAAAGGGACCTTTGTGTAAAAATGCCGCAACGGTGAACCCGGAGACCCAATCCGTGCTTTATTATTAGGGAGAGATAAAACAACATATCCGAATATTTTTCCAAAAAAATGAACACCTTTTTTTAACATTCTGATCTTTTTTTGACAAACACGAACAATTTTAGAAAATTTGAACAGTCGATTTTGAGGACAATTTTTGAAAACGTGAATAAAGTTTGGAATTACATTCATTTTTCAATTTACGAACACTTTTTAAAAAATGCAAACAAATTTTGAAAACGTGACCAAAATTTTGAATTTCTTTAGAAAAAAATGACAAATTTAGAAATTCTGGACAATTTTTGAAAACGCGAACAATTTTCTAAAAACATGAATAAAATATAGAAAAACCAAACATTTTTTCAAAAGTGAACAAACTTTGAAAAACGAGAACAAAATTCTGAAATTCTATAGAAAAAGCATGCACAGTTTTTTAAAAACATAAACGAATTTCAATATTCCATTTTTTTGTAAAAGTGAACAATTTTCGAAAAATATTTAAAAATATATTGAAATTCTGAAAAAAAATTAAAACATGAATAAAATTTGAAAACTTGAACAATTTTCGAAAATGTGAAAAAAAATCCTAAATTCTATACAAAAACGTGAATGAATTTTGAATTTACGAACAATTTTTTAAAAAATTCAACATATTGTAAAAAACATGATCAAAATATTGAAATTCCAAACATTTTTTTTAAATATGAACAAATTTTATCCTTTGTTTAAGTGAACAAAATTTGAAAGTCTGAATTTTTTATGAATTCTTTGAAATTACAAAAAACAAAAAGAATGAAACAAAAAAAGGATCGGGAAAAAGAAAAGGAAAAACTGAAGAAAAAAATCCGGTTTAGGAACCTTCTAGAAGGTTCCCTAGACCGATAGAAATAGTGTACAAAAAAAGCTTCGCTAGTAGTTGGGCCATCCCACTTCGTCGTTTGCTCGTGCAACCCTATGCGAGGCGTCGACATTACGACGCAGTGAGCAGCATATAAGGTTTTCGTCTTGCGACCTCCTCCTATTTGCCACCCGCAGACGACAAATAGTGGAGGCGGCTCACATGGCTCGAATTAAATGGGTTGTCCCAGTAGCATTCAGTGTCGCGGACGGAAGAAATGGTGGAACACATATGTGCAAACCAGGAGATGAGTGCTAAGAATTGGTTGTTCTCGATGCATGAAACTCTTACTCACGAGCATTTTACAAAGACGATAGTGACGATGCGGGCAATCTGGAGAGTAAGAAGAAAGGCTATTTATGAGAACATATTTCAGAGTCCCTCATCAACACATTGTTTCATCAACACCTACCTGGTTGACATCGAGGTGTTAGCTAAATCAAACATTGGTCAGAACTAAGGATGGCAATTTTACCCATGGATATCCGACTCAAATGGATAGGGTTTGGATATGCTTTTGTGCCCATGGGTGACGCCCAAACCCGACCCGATTGCTCGTGGGTAGGGTATGAATATAATCTTTTACCCGTGGATATATCCAAACCCGACCCGATAGTATGCATTAATGGACAAAACTCTGCTATCCCTACCCCACAGTCACATGTCCCACTGTAATTTTACACTTTGTTATGTAAAACATGCAAAAGAAATTGCACAATCCTCAACGTAACTTCTATTAGTTGACATTCAATCCTCGGTAACATACTCTAGCACTCCTTCCCTTATTTTTATCTCCTCGCTAAATGACTCATCATTCTCATATTTTAGAAAGATACAAAATGATATTAGGTTGTTACTGGATGCTGATTTACCATAAGTTGATGTTTTCAATAAGTGAAGCCTAGCTTGCCACGAGGTGAAAAATGGAATATCCTGTATTAACATTGTCTTATGTCTTATTTATATGTCTTGAGATGATCCATTGGATATCCAGTGGGTATGAATATCCATTGGGTTTGGACATGGACACCATTTTTCACCCGTGGATTTTTCATGGGTGGGCAAAGACTGTCTTCATGGATATGGATATGGGTTTGATATTGTTCAACCCGACCCATTGCCATCCTTATTCAGAACCTAAACATTGTATCAAGACCGACAACTTGGTTAGCTCCCACAAACGGAACATGTAAAATTCAATACTAATGATGCGGTAATGAGGAACGGGAGTTATGGGGTTGTTGCTGCTATGAGCCGAGACTCAGTAGGGACTTTCTTAGGTGCGTGATGTATCACTTTTAAAAATTTGTCAGATCTAGAAACTCTTGAATCAATGGGAGTTAGAGAGGCTTCAACATTGGCAGGAGATTTGTATAGAGAGAAATTTAAGTGGCTAAGCTAGCCCAACTACCGTGTGTTTGGCGCTGTAGCGGTGCTTCCTCTTTAATTAACATGTGTAATTGGTTTTTCCATAGTTGGTTGCCAGTTCTTCTTTGGGTTTTTTTGTCTAGACCGGTGTGATGGTACACCTCCCACGTGTTTTCTTTGTTGTTCAGTTATTTCCTCGGTCCGATTCATCGCTTGACTCAGCCTATTAGAAATTCCACCACTTTGACCAGAGCTTCTTTCTCTTTCTACTTCATTATCTCAAGATCCCATTTGCCAAGCCTCCCTGTTTCCTCTCAGCCTTCACCGTGCATCATCGCCCTTCCCTCTCCTGTTTCTTCTTGGCTACGCCCCCTCCATCCCAGGTCATGGTAGTTGTGGTCCGCTATTTTCTCTCTTCCTACTCAACCTCCTGCTTTGCTCGTCCACGGGGACCGAACCAAACCCTAGGTTCAATCTTCTGCTTGGCTGGGTTCGACGGAGGCAGCCACACTCCAGCTTGGGATGGCGGTCTTATGGTGTTGTTTCCTTGGTAAGCAACGCTTACCTCTCTCTCTTTATACCCACGCCTGCATCCATGGCGCCCTCTCACTCAACCTCTCCCCTATGGGAGACGCACAATGGCGGCGGCGGCAAATGGAACAACACCATGATGTCCTGTCCCCCGTCCTCTTCCCAGGGAAGATGCGTATCAATAGCTGCTACGTAGCGGTTGTTGTAGCCAACGTCCTCTCACCCGTGTCCTCTCCTGCCTGATGCCTATGGCTACAGGGTTCTGTTGTCTCGAATGTTTCCATGGCGCCCATTGTCAGTATATGGCCTTGCCGGCGCTATGACTCCTGGTTGCTTTGGTCATGTGTTTTCGATCGCCTGTTTGGCTCGGTTTTGTGGGTGCTCGCCATGCCATCGCAAGGCAATCGCATAGTGTCCATACAAGTGTTAGCACTGATCTTGACATTTGAAGGAAATATGCCCTAGAGGCAATAATAAAGTTGTTATTTTATATTTCCTTATTCATGATAAAGGTTTATTATTCATGCTAGAATTGTATTGATCGAAAACCTTAATACATGTGTGAATACATAAAAAAACACGATGTCCCTAGTGAGCCTCTACTAGACTAGCTCGTTGATCAAAGATGGTTAATATTTCCTAACCATGGACATGAGTTGTCATTTGATAACAGGATCACATCATTAGGAGAATGATGTTATGGACAAGACCCATCCGTTAGCTTAGCATAATGATCGTTCGATTTTATTGCTATTGCTTTCTTCATGTCAAATACATATTCCTTCAACTATGAGATTATGCAACTCCCGGATACCGGAGGAATGCCATGTGTGCTATCAAACGTCACAATGTAACTAGGTGATTATAAATATGCTCTACATGTATCTCCGAAGGTGTTTGTTGAGTTGGCATAGATCGAGATTAGGATTGTTCACTCTGAGTATCGGAGAGGTATCTCTGGGCCCTCTCGGTAATACACATCGATCATAAGCTGGCAAGCAAATGACTAAGGAGTTAGTCACGAGGTGATGTATAACGGAACGAGTAAAGAGACTTACCGGTAATGATATTGAACTAGGTATGAAGATATCGACGATCGAATCTCGGGCAAGTAACATACCGATGGACAAAGGGAATTACGTATGTTGTCATAATGGTTGGACCGATAAAGATCTTTGTAGAATATCTAGGAGCCAATATGGGCATTAGGTTCCGCTATTGGTTATCGACCGGAGAGGTGTCTCGGTCATGTCTGCATAGTTCTCGAACCCATAGGGTCCGCACACTTAACGTTCGATGACGATATAGTATTATATGAGTTATATGATTTGGTGACCAAATGTTGTTCGAAGTCCCGCATGAGATCACGGACATGCTGAGGAGTCTCAAAATGGTCGAGAGGCAAAGATTCATATGTAGGACAATTGTATTCGGACACCGGAAGTGTTTCGGGGGGGTATCGGGTACTTATCGGGTCACCCGAAGGGGTTCCGGGCCTTATGGGCCAAGAGGGGAAACTGAAGGAAATATGCCCTAGAGGCAATAATAAAGTTGTTATTTATATTTCCTTATATCATGATAAATGTTTAATATTCATGCTAGAATTGTATTAACCGGAAACTTAGTACATGTGTGAATACATAGACAAACAGAGTGTCACTAGTTTGCCTCTACTTGACTAGCTCATTGAATCAATGATGGTTATGTTTCCTAACCATAGACATGAGTTGTCATTTGATTAACGGGATCACATCATTAGAGAATGATGTGATTGACTTGACCCATCCGTTAGCTTAGCACGATGATCGTTTAGTTTGTTGCTATTGCTTTCTCCATAACTATACATGTTCCTATGACTATGAGATCATGCAACTCCCGAATACCGTAGGAACACTTTGTGTTCTACCAAACGTCACAACGTAACTGGATGATTATAAAGGTGATCTACAAGTGTCTCCAATGGTGTTTGTTGAGTTGGCATGGATCAAGATTGGGATTTGTCACTCCGATTGTCGGAGAGGTATCTCTGGGCCCTCTCGGTAATGTACATCACTATAAGCCTTGCAAGCAATGTAGCTAATGAGTTAGTTACGGGATGTAGCATTACAGAACGAGTAAAGAGACTTACCAGTAATGAGATTGAACTAAGTATTGAGATACCGACGATCGAATCTCGGGCAAGTAACATACCGATGACAAAGGGATCAACGTATATCGTTATGCGGTTTGACCGATAAAGATCTTCGTAGAATATGTAGGAACCAATATGAGCATCCAGGTTCCGCTATTGTTTATTGACCGGAGACATGTCTCGGACATGTCTACATAGTTCTCGAACCCGTAGGGTCCGCACGCTTAACATTCAGTGACGATTGGTATTATGAGTTTATGTGTTTTGATGTACCGAAGGTAGTTCGGAGTCCTGGATTTTATCAGGGACATGACGAGGAGTCTCGAAATGGTCGAGACATAAAGATCAATATATTGGATGACTATGTTTGGACATCGGAAGGGTTCCGAGTGAAGTTCGGGCATATATCGGAGTATCGGGGGGTTACCAGAACCCCCCGGGGAGTTTAATGGGCCTTATGTGCCTTAGTGGAAAGAGAGGAGGGGCTGCCAGGGCAGGCCGCGCGCCCCCTCCTCCTCCGGTCCGATTTGGACTAGGAAGGGGGCGACGCCCCCTTTCCTTCTCCCTCTTTCCTCCTTCCCTCTCCTACTCCTACTACATGGAAAAGGGGGGAATCCTACTCCCGGTGGGAGTAGGACTCCCCATGGGGCGCGCCATAGGAGGGCCGGCCCTCCCCCTCCTCCACTCCTTTATATACGGGGGAGGGGGCACCCCATAGACACACAAGTTGATCATTGATCTTTAGCCGTGTGTGGTGCTCCCCTCCACCATAATCCACATCGGTAATATCGTAGCGGTGCTTAGGAGAAGCCCTGTTCCAGTAGCAACATCATCACCGTCATCTCGCCGCCGTGCTGACAAAGCTCTCCCTCGAAGCTCTACTGGATCATGAGTTTGCGGGACGTCACCGCACCGAACGTGTGCAGATTGCGGAGGTGCCGTATCTTCGGTACTAGATCGGTCGATCGTGAAGACGTATGACTACATCAACCGCGTTGTCATAATGCTTCCGCTTACGGGCTACGAGGGTACGTAGACGATACTCTCCCCTCTCATTGCCATGCATCACCATGATCTTGCGTGTGCCTAGGATTTTTTTTGAAATTACTGCGTTCCTCAACAGTGGCATCCGAGCCAGGTTTATGTGTAGATGTTATATGCATGCGTAGAACACAACGGAGTTGTGGGCGTGGGTATATACATATTGCTTGCCATCACTAGTTAATTCTTGATTCAGCGGCATTGTTGGATGAAGCGTCCCAGACCAACATTACGCGTACACTTACGCGAGACTGGTTCTACTGACGTGCTTCGCACACAGGTGGCTAGTGGGTGTCTGTTTCTCCAGCTTTAGTTGAATCGGATTCAATGAAGAAGGTTCTTTCTGAAGATCAAAAAGCAATCACTATACCGTGTTGTGGTTTTTGATGCATAGGTAAGAACGGTTCTTGCTCAGCCCGTAGCAGCCACGTAAAACTTGCAACAACAAAGTAGAGGGTGTCTAACCTGTTTTTGCAGGGCATGTTGTGATGTGATATGATCAAGACATGATGCTAAATTTTATTGTATGAGATGATCATGTTTTGTAACACAGTTATCGGCAACTTGCAGGAGCCATATGGTTATCATTTTATTGTATGAAATGCAATCGTCATGCAATTGCTTTACTTTATCACTAAGCGGTAGCGATAGTCGTAGAAGCAATAGTTGGCGAGATGACAATGATGCTTCGATGGAGATCAAGGTGTCAAGCCGGTGATGATGGCGATCATGACGGTGCTTTGGAGATGGAGATCAAAGGCACAAGATGATGATGGCCATATCATATCACTTATATTGATTGCATGTGATGTCTATCCTTTATGCATCTTATTTTGCTTAGTTCGGAGGTAGCATTATAAGATGATCTCTCACTAAATTTCAAGGTATAAGGTATCTCCCTGAGTATGCACCGTTGCTACAGTACGTCGTGCCGAGACACCACGTTATGATCATGTGTGATAAGCTCTACGTTCACATACAACCGGTGCAAGCTAGTTTTGCACACGCGGAATACTCGGGTTAAACTTGACGAGCCTAGCATATGCAGATATGGCCTCAAAACACTGGAGACCGAAAGGTCGAGCGTGAATCATATAGTAGATATGATCAACATAGTGATGTTCACCATTGAAAACTACTCCATCTCACGTGATGATCGGACATGGTTTAGTTGATATGGATCACGTGATCACTTAGATGATTAGAGAGATGTCTATCTAAGTGGGAGTTCTTAAGTAATTTGATTAACTGAACTTTAATTTATCATGAACTTAGTACCTGATAGTATTTTGCATGTCTATGTTGTTGTAGATAGATGGCCCATGCTATTGTTCCATTGAATTTTAATGCATTCCTAGAGAAAGATAAGTTGAAAGATGATGGTAGCAACTACACAGACTAGGTCCATAACTTGAGGATTATCCTCATTGCCGCACAGAAGAATTACGTCCTAGAAGCATCGCTAGGTGACAAACCCGCTGCAGGAGCAACGACAGATGTTATGAACACCTGGCAGAGCAAAGCTAATGACTACTCGATAGTTCAGTGTGCCATGCTTTACGACTTAGAAACGGGACTTCAACGACGTTTTGAACGTCATGGAGTATATGAGATGTTCCAGGAGTTGAAGTTAATATTTCAAGCAAATGCCCAGATTGAGAGATATGAAGTCTCCAATAAGTTCTATAGCTGCAAGATGGAGGAGAATAGTTTTGTCAGTGAACATATACTCAGAATGTCTGGGTACCACAACCACTTGACTCAACTGGGAGTTAATCTTCCTGATGATAGTGTCATTGACAGAGTTCTTCAATCACTGCCACCAAGCTACAAGACCTTCGTGGTGAACTATAATATGCAAGGGATGGATAAGACGATTCCTGAGCTCTTCGCAATGCTAAAGGCCGCGGAGGTAGAAATCAAGAAAGAGAATCAAGTGTTGATGGTCAACAAGATCACCAGTTTCAAGAAAAAAAGGTAAAGGGAAGAAGGGGAACTTCAAAAAGAACAGCAAGCCAGTTGCTGCTCAAGTGAAGAAACCCAAGTCTGGACCTAAGCATGAGACTGAGTGCTTCTACTGCAAAGGAACTGGTCACTGGAAGCGGAACTGCCCCATGTATTTGGCGGAGAAGAAGGATGGAAAAGTGAAAGGTATATTTGATATACATGTTATTGATGTGTACCTTACTAATGCTCGCAGTAGTGCCTGGGTATTTGATACTGGTTCAGTTGCTAACATTTGCAACTCAAAACAGGGGCTATGGATTAAGCGAAGATTGGCTAAGGATGAGGTGACGATGCGCGTGGGAAATGGTTCCAAAGTCGATGTGATCGCCGTCGGCACGCTACCTCTACATCTACCTTCGGGATTAGTTTTAGACCTGAATAATTGTTATTTGGTGCCAGCATTGAGCATGAACATTATATCTGGATCTTGTTTAATGCGAGACGGTTATTCATTTAAATCATAGAATAATGGTTGTTCTATTTATATGAGCAATATCTTTTATGGTCATGCACCCTTGATGAGTGGTCTATTTTTAATCTTGATAGTAGTGATACACATGTTCATAGTATTGAAGCCAAAAGATGCAGAGTTGATAATGATAGTGCAACTTGTTTGTGGCACTACCGTTTAGGTCATATTGGTGTAAAGCGTATGAAGAAACTCCATTCTGATGGACTTCTGGAATCACTTGATTATGAATCACTTGGTACATGCGAACCATGCCTCATGGGCAAGATGACTAAAACTCCATTTTCCAGAACAATGGAGTGAGCAACAGAGTTATTTGAAATCATACATACTAATGTATGTGGTCCAATGAACATTAAAGCTCGCGGCGGATATCGTTATTTTCTCACCTTCGTAGATGATTTGAGCAAATATGGGTATATCTACTTGATGAAACATAAGTTTGAAACATTTGAAAAGTTCAAAGAATTTCAGAGTGAAGTGGAAAATCATCGTAACAAGAAAATTAAGTTTCTACGATCTAATCGTGGAGGTGAATATTTGAGTTATGAGTTTGGACTTCATTCGAAACAATACGGAATAGTTTCGCAACTCACGCCACCTGGAACACCACAACATAATGGTGTGTCCGAACGTCGTAATCGTACTTTACTAGATATGGTGTGATCTATGATGTCTCTCATTGATTTACCGCTATCGTTTTGGGGTTACGCTTTAGAGACAACTGCATTCACATTAAATAGGGCACCATCTAAATCCGTCGAGATGACACCTTATGAACTGTGGTTTGGCAAGAAACCCAAGTTGTCGTTTCTTAAAGTTTGGGGCTGCGATGCTTATGTTAAAAAGCTTCAACCTGATAAGCTCGAACCCAAATTGGAGAAATATGTCTTCATAGGATACCCAAAGGAGACTATTGGGTACACCTTCTATCACAGATCTGAAGGCAAGATATTTGTTGCTAAGAATGGATCCTTTCTAGAGAAGGAGTTTCTCTCGAAAGAAGTGAGTGGGAGGAAAGTAGAACTT
Source organism: Triticum aestivum (assembly GCF_018294505.1). Taxonomy (NCBI): domain Eukaryota; kingdom Viridiplantae; phylum Streptophyta; class Magnoliopsida; order Poales; family Poaceae; genus Triticum; species Triticum aestivum. The sequence goes on along the minus strand of NC_057803.1, from coordinate 71,086,928 downwards.
GATGAGGTAATTGTACCTTCTCCCTTATTGGAAAGTAGTTCATCACTGAAATCAGTTCCAGTGATTCCTACACCAGTAAATGAGGAAGTGATGTCTACTACACAACCTTCTTCTTGTAGACGTTGTTGGGCCTTGAAGTGCAGAGGTTTATAGAACAGTAGCAAATTTCCCTCAAGTGGCTGACCTAAGGTTTATCAATCCGTAGGAGGCGTAGGATGAAGATGGTCTCTCTCAAGCAACCATGCAACCAAATAACAAAGAGTCTCTTGTGTCCCCAACACACCCAATACAATGGTAAATTTTATAGGTGCACTAGTTCGGCGAAGAGATGGTGATACAAGTGGTATATGGATGGTAGATAAAGGTTTTTGTAATCTGAAAATATAAAAACAGCAAGGTAACTAATGATAAAAGTGAGCGTAAACGGTATTCCAATGCTAGGAAACAAGGTCCAGGGTTCATACTTTCACTAGTGCAAGTTCTCTCAACAATAATAACATAATTGGATCACATAACTATCCTTCAACATGCAACAAAGAGTCACTCCAAAGTCACTAAGAGCGGAGAACAAACGAAGAGATTATGGTAGGGTACAAAACCACCTCAAAGTTATTCTCTCCAATCAATCTGTTGGGCTATTCCTATAAGTGTCACAAACAGCCCTAGAGTTCGTACTAGAATAACACCTTACACTAAAAAAAAAAGACATCCGTGACATTTTGGGCCGAACGAATATTTTTCTGTCATACATATGACACTTCTATGACGATAATTGTGACAAAACCCGGTATCATCATAGATGTGGTGGGCTCCTACTTCTATGACAAAAAATCATGACAGAAAATGGGCTTTTCATCCTGGGCGGGCCGGAGACGCAGCTGCATGACATTCTTTGGGCCGTCCATGATAGAAAAAACCATGGTAGAAGCGAGGGGGAGGAAAATTTCGGGGAGTTCCCGGTTACGGTGGGATGTCGGGGGCCGAGCGATGCGCGACTCTCTCGTACACATGCGCGCGTGTGTGCGAGGCGTTGGCTCTAACTGAACCCGAGCGAGGCGTTGGGCTCTAACTGAACCCGAGCGATTGCACTGCAGGCTACGCGTTACTGAACCCGAGCGATCGATCGATGGCTGTTAACTGAACCCGATCGAGCGATTCCTTCGCTACTGTTGCTAACTAAAGCCGATCGATGCTCCC
>NC_057803.1:71071817-71085268 GCF_018294505.1 Triticum aestivum | reverse complement strand
TCGATCGAGCCGGTTGGGGCTGGATGAACAGGACCCCGTGGAGGGCTGGATGAACAGGACCACCCCGTGGAGGGTAGGATGAACAGTAGACGATGGAGGGCAGGATGAACAGTAACCCGTGGAGGGGTGGTTGAACAGGAGCCTGTGGAGAGGGCTGGTTGAATAGTAGCCGGTGGAGTAGCGCGCGGTGGAGGCTGGATGAACAGGAGCCCGTGGATGAACAGTCGCAGGTGGAGGCTGGAGGAGGTCGACGGTGGATGAACAGTAGCTCGTGGAGGCTGGAGGGGGTCTGCGGTGGAGATGAACAGTATCCCGTGGAGTCCCGTTTTGCGGTACGCCACACCCCTCCCGATGAACAGGACCCCCGTTTCGACCGTAGCGCTCCAACACAAGTCCGTTTCCTCCGTTTTGCGGTACGCCACACCCCTCCTGATCAACAGGACCCCTGTTTCGACCGTAGGAGGTCCGTTTCCTCTGTTTTGCGGTATGCCAGACCCCTCCCGATCAACAGGATCCTGTTTCGAACGTGGCCGGTCGAACACAAGGCCGTTTCCTCCGTTCTGCAACACGCTAGGCCTCGTTTCCATCACCTATTCCGTCCAAGCCCTCCCGATGAACACGACACATTCCGTTGCCTCCCCATGAACACGACGCATTTCGTTGCCTCCCCATGAACACGACGACGATGTTGTTTCTCCGTTCCGACCCAGCCATGTACACGAGCCCTGGCCGTACGTATGCGCGAGTAGGCATTCGAGACCCCGCCCGTATGTACACATACGTGGCCATATTTTCTTTCTTGCACCCTGGCCGCTGTGCGTACGTGTACATGCTACGTGCGCGCCTCTACTACAACACGTGCGCGCCTCTACATCCACCAGTATATATGTACGTACACGTTCGCGACCAGAATGACAACGCTACGTACGCTTCGACCAGGTGGGTCCCGACTGTCAGGCACTTCCTTGCGTGCGAAGATGTAGCTGGTGGGTCCCAGCAGTCAGGGGAAACGTTTTTTTTCGCGAAATACGGTGGCCCGTCTGGTGGGTCCCCGCTGTCAGGTGGAGGAATAATTATTTTGCACGTAATAAGGAGGCACTTCCTTGCTGCGGCCGTGGACCCAACTGTCAGCCTCTCCACGTACAGTCCACGTCCGATGGAAGCCGTTCCTTGACCACGTTGACCACGCCGCGCCGAGAGCACCAGGGCGGTCGACGATGGTGAGGCGTAGGAAGGGGACGACGCGGAGCCGGGGAAGACGTGGCAGTGGATGCCTATGTGTAGAGGAGTACGAGGGTTCACTGGTTCGTTGCGGTGTGAGGCTGCCGTCGCCGTAGAATAACAGGGGGTGTGGGTGAGTAGAGGGATGGCCTGGCCAGCAGTGGGAGTAGTAGGGGGCGGTGAGGCCTCCGCCGCATCGCAGCCGGCCACGGGAGGCAGGAGCATGAGGCACGACCGGCGCTGGTTTGGGCAGCTGGAGTAAGAAGACCAGAGGTTGAAGAAGCACTACGGCTGTTGGATGGACATCGTACGGTCACTGGAGCTAGAATCGTGCATATTGACTAAGTTGACAAAGCCCTCCGTCCCCGTCAACTTAGTAGGCCCACAAGTCAGCCTGCCACTATACTGGGTCCAACTAACAGGGGGAGTATTCATTTTTTTGTGCGTAATAAGGAGGCACTTCCTTGCGTGCGAAGATATAGCTGGTGGGTCCGAGCTGTCAGCGGCGGTAACGTTTTTTTCATGAAATACAAAGGCCCTTTCAGTGGGTCCTTGATGTCAGGTGGAGGAATAATTATTTTGCGCGTAATAAGGAGGCATTTCCTTGCGTGCGGCCGTGGACCCAGCTGTCGGCCTCTCCACGTAAAGTCCACTTCAGATGCATGTCGGTCGTTGACCACGTTGACCAGGCCGTGTAGAGAGCACCAGGGCGGTGGACGACGGCGAGGCCTAGGAAGGGAACGACACGGAGGCAGGGAAGACTCGGCAGTTGTTTCCCACGCAGAGGGGACTACGACTGTACGAGGGTTTACTGGTTCGTCTGCCATCGCCGGAGAATAACAGCAGGTGTGGGTGAGTAGAGGGATGGCTAGGATAGCGATGGGAGTACGGTGGGGCGGTGAGGCCTGCGCGGCAGCAGAGCCGGCCGCGGGGAGGAGGGAGCAGGTAGTCCCGCCGGCGCCTATTTGAGCGGCTGGAGCAGGAAGAGCAGAGATTGAAGAAGCACGGCGGCCGTTGGATGGCCATCCAACAGTCACTGCTTGTGCGTCAACCTGTTTTTTAGGAAAGCCTCAAATCTGTGGAAAATAGCGTACAACCCATCTGCCATTATTTCTAATAATTTACAACCCATTTGCTAATTATTAAGGTTTTTTTGGAGCCCATATTCTTTTTGTTAGCATTACAGCCCATATTGTGGCCACAGTTAAAAAATTATACGAAATTTTGCATATTTCAGAGCGGTCTGAACTGTTTTTAATCCCAAAATTTTGACTCACATTCAAACTGATTTTAAAAATAAATGTATATCAATATAAAATCCAACAAATTCTCCACGCATAAAAATTAATGTAATTTCAAATCTCGAAATGAAAAAAAGATATTTGAAACTAATTGTCGGTTTGATGTGTTTTAAAAATGTACAACCCATTTCTCATTACTGATGGGTCATTTTCTTGTCCAGCCGAATGAAAGCTCTCCCCATCTTGAAAGATTTGTAGCCCAACAGGCCTGGCAAAGCGACTTACTTGGCAAATCACAAAAAATTGGGCTGTGGCTGTGGACACAGCTGTCAGCCTCTCCACGTACAGTACTCTTCCGATGGAATGTCGTTGACCACGTTGACCACGCCGCGCCGAGAGCACCAAGGCGGTGGACGATGGCGAGGCCTAGGAAGGGGACGGCGCGGAGCCGGGGAAGACACGGCAGTGGATGCCCACGCGGAGAGGAGTATGAGGGTTCAGTGGTTCGGCTGCGGTGTGAGGCTACCGTCGCCGCAGGGCCTGGCTAGCGGTGGGAGTAGTAGGGGGCGATGAGGCCTCATCGGCAGCACAGCCGGCCATTGGAGGCAGGAGCAGGCGGTCTCCCCGGCGCTGGTTTGGGCGGCTGGTGCAAGAAGAGCAGCGATTGAAGAAGTAGCAGGACCGTTCGATTCAAATCCAACGGTTACTGCTGCTAGAATCATTTGTTGACTAAGTTGACAAGCCCTGCGTACGCGTCAACTTAGTAGGCCCACAGGTCAGCCTCCCAACCGGTGCGCCCCAGATGTCAGTGGGAGGAATCTTTTTTTCGCATAATAAGGAGGCAGTTGATTGCGTGCGGCCAGGCCAGCGGAGGGAGTAGGGTGGGCCGGGGAAGCCTACGCGGCATCACAGCGGGCCACAAGAGGAGGGAGCAGGCAGTCCCGCCGGCGCTAGTTTAGGCAGCTGGAGCAGGAAGATCAGAGATTGAAGAAGCACGTCGGCCGTTGGATGGACATCCAACACTAACTGCTACTAGAATCGTGTGTTCACTGACAAAGCCTTGCGTAAACAAGTCAGCCTCGAAATCTGTGGCGTGTACAGCCCATTTGCTATTATTTTTATAATTTTTACTCATTTTCTAATTCATATGAAATTTATTGCAGCCCATTTTCCATTTTTAGAATTGCTGGCCATTTTCTGGTCAGTACCAGGGTCAAAAAATTAACTAAATATGTGGGAAATTTTGAAAATTTGCAAATTTTTGCTGGGGAACGGAATATTCTTAATCCAAAAATTAATAGCCATACTAAAACAAATTTAAAAATAATTAGTACTATGTCATGTTAAATCCAATGAAATATGTATAAGATATCAGTGAAGAACAAAAACAAAAAAAGAAACTTAAATCCCATTTGCTATAATTTTTTTGGATTTTTCAACCCCTTTTGATATTACTTTTAACAGACATTGACCATACTCTTAAGCCAGGCCGGAATGCATCCCTCCTCGTCTTGAAAGATTTGCAGCCCAGTAATTCGGAGAAAACAAATAGGCCTAGCTTGGGTATTCTTCAAAAAGAAATACTGGGCTACCTATTTTCCCAAAGAACTGGTGCATGAGCATTTCGCTTTATTTATTTATTTATTTATTTATGTTTAGGGGACCATGAGCATGTACCTGGGCTGGATTCATGTGAGAGCCTCCCTTCCAGTTAATTATGGGCTTCTCTATTGAGCCTTCATCAGTGGGCTGCATGTTATCAACAAGTGGAAAATGTGTTCCGAGTTTCAAAAAAAATGTGTTCCGTACGATAAATAGTATGCGCTACGTACGGTACGGGGCACTAAAGGATCAAATCGTGCAACGACTTCCAAAACATTGTGTTTGTCGTTCTAACAACACATTTATTCAACCAACAGACGAAATATACCACTGATTGTACATTGAAAATAGCAGCAGCAGCAACCAGGGCTGGGGGTGCAACAGAAGTAGTAAGCAGGCCATAAGAGTGAAGACGCAACTCTCTCTTCCAAACCAAACATCAGCCATCATTACAAAAGGGCTACCAAAAAAGAACAAGTGTATGCATCAAACTAAATAAAGATCCTACTACACCAAGTGTACGCATCTAACTAACTGGCTCAGTTAGATGTTACTATTTTTTTTGAAACAGAGGCAAAAGAATTGCCTCGTCGATTAATTAAGAAGAAGAGAATTGCCCGGTTAATCTACGGAAAACCGGGCTAAAACCGAAGACCTTACTATTTATTAAGCTGTAGTGGAGTCGCGGATGGAGAGGAGTGGGAAACTTCACTGGTTCGGGTGCGCGGCAGCATAGCCGCGATGCCGCCCACGGGAGACAGGAGCAAGAACAGAGGTTGAAGAAGGAGCATGGCTGTTGGATTAACATCCAACGGTCCAGCTGCTAGAATCATTTGTTGATTAAGTTGACAAAGCCGTGCGTACACGTCCGCTTAGTAGGCCCACAAGTCCGTCACCAAATCTGACGGGTCCCAGCTGTCAACGGGATGAATAATTTTTTTTGCAAAACAAGGAGGCACTTCCTTCCGTGCGAAGATACAGCCGGTGGGTCCTAGCTGTCAGGTGGAGGAAACATTTTTTTCCAGCTTAATAAGGAGGAACTTTCCTTACGTGCGACCATGGACCTCGTGGGTCCCAGCCATCAGGCTCTCCACGTAAAGTCCTCTTCCGACGACTCTCGTTTGTTGACCACGCCGCACCGAAAGCAGCGAGGCGGTGGACGACGGCGAGGCCCGGACGGGAACGACTTGGAGATGGGAAAACGCGGCAGTGGAGTCACAGATTGAGAGGAGGAGAAGGGTTATAACTGGTTCTATTGCGGGGTGGGGCTGTAGTCTGTGGAGAATAACAGGAGGTGTCGAGGGATGGAGGGATAGCCTGGCCGGCGGTGGGGTAGCGCTTCGCAGCGATGCGTGCTAAGCAGAGCCGCTAGCCGCCGGAGGCCGGACCAGACGGTCTCGGCGACGCTGGAGGAAGAAGATGAGAGATTGAAGGTGCATGCCGGCCGTTGGATATAAATCCAATGGCTGTGGATGACACAATCATTTGTTGACCTAGTTGACAACGCCCTGCGTAGGCTTCGACCTATTGGCCCACATGTCAGCCTGCAAAAATGTGGCATATATTTAACCCATGTTTTCTAGAATGTACAGTCCATTTGCTGGGCTGGCTGAACAAATAATTTCGCGTCAATCAGACCCATTTATATTTTCTAAGAAATCCCAGCCCATTTGCACTTCCTTGAAATACACGTATTAGGTGGGCTCGTTATATATACCCCTTCCGTCCGGAAATACTTGTCATCAAAATGGATAAAAGGGATGTATCTAGATATATTTTAGTTTTAGATACATCATTTTTTGTCCATTTTGATGACAAGTATTTTCGGACGGAGGGAGTATAATGTTATGTTAGAAGGAGCAATTAATATCAAAGAATAAACCGGAGAGGCACATTATATATATATATATAATTAAGAAATTAGCGAGTTATTGCTCAAAATAAAAATGAGCGCGTTATTATTAAATTGGTCCTTAAAATCTTCACAAGCTTTTGTACGCAATCACCAGGATTTTCCTTGCCTGTGAGTCAAAAACAATCAGGATTTTCCTTGCCAACTTCCGTTAAACATTTACTTTTATAAGTTGGGATGTTTTTATAATGTATATATAAGTCTCTATAAAATATATGATAATAGTAATAATATAAATATATTTAATGTGGTTAGAAGGGAAAACATAAATTGGACACAACATTACTTTTATAAGAGACCTGCGTTTTATACCCCACAGTAGGCATACTAACAAGTTCACACACAAATACAATAGAAAAGGTAAACATTCATATCAAACTCAGGTTCACAGGGCACGTTCATATCCATAGCCAACATTCACAATCAACAACTCAAAAGATTCATATATACACAAGCTCGGCATATCTATGCATCCAAATGATTGATAGATCACATGACAATATTCATACATAATTTACAAAAAGATTCAGATATACACATGTTCAGTATGTCTATGCATCCAAATGATTGAGATCACAACCAATATTATCCATGGACGAACTTTAATTACCTAGGTGAAAGTGCGTTATATCGACTAGAGGGAGGGTGAATAGGCGATTTTTATGAAATTCTTCACTGAGGAATTTGCCGGTGAGGAAATTCCTTAACGAAGAACTACTAGCAGCGGAATAAGTACTCAAAAGTAAGCACAACAGAATGCAAGCATAGTCATCATAATGAAATGAAGACAGACACATAGTACAGAAAGCGTAATCACAGGGTAACACAGGATCAAGACAAACCGACTAAAGAAATTGAACCGAGGAAATTGAGAAAGTCTTCAGTCAAGGTCTTCTAACACAGATATGAACAAACATACAACACAGTTATGAGGAAATGAAAGAGTTGAGGAAATAGAACCAGTAAACTCGGTGAAGACAATGATTTGGTAGACCAGTTCCAACTGCTGTCTCAGTTGTACGTCTGGTTGGAGCGGCTGAGTATTTAAACTCGAGGACACACAGTCCCGGACACCCGGTCAAGGACACTTAGTCCAAGACACCCGGTCCTCATCGTATTCTCCTTGAACTAAGGTAACACAGACCTCGTCCAATCACTCGTGGTAAGTCTTCAGGCGACTTCCAAACCTTCACAAACTTGGTCACCCGGCGATCCACAATTCCTCTTGGATGCTCTAGACCATGACGCCTAACCGTCTGGAAGAAGCACAGTCTTCAAAGGTAACAAGCGTCGGATCCACTCAGGATCAATCTCTTCAGTGATGCTCAATCACTTGGAGTTTGTAGGTGTTTGGGTTTTGGGTTTTTGGTTTTTCCTCACTTGATGATTTTCGCTCAAAGTCCTCGGAGGATGGGTTGCTCTAAATTGACAAGTGTCGGTTTCTTTCGGAGCAGCCTCTCTCAGCTAGTGGTTGTAGGGGCGGCTATTTATAGCCTAGGGAGCAGCCCGACATGATAAGACATAAATGCCCTTTAATGATATGACCGTTAGGTGGATAGATATTGTGGAACAGCTGGCGCATAGCACAACAACGGTCGGAATTTTGAGTACCAAAATCCTTAGGGCTATCATGTTCCTCACTGTGTAGGCAATCCGCACTGGCGAATTCCTAACTCCTCAGTCAGGACAAATTCCTCAGAGACCAGAAGGACTTCGTCTCTGTCACTGAAGAAATTGACTGAACTGTATGAGATTTCCAATGGCTTCACTCGAAGGGATTGGTAGGTGTAGGATTTTGAGTTGAGCATCACATGGAAATTTTTCCTTAGTATTTCCTCGACCCCCTTTAACAGTACGATGTTTCCTATGACTCAAGAAAGAGAAAAACAAAACTATGAAAACGAAAGTCTTCAAGCTTCATATTCCTCGCATGAATATCAAGTCTTCACGGACACACCAATTTATTCACTTTCAAAGTCTTCATGAAAGTCTTCAGAAATACCAAAATCTTCAGTCGAAGATATTCATTTTTAGGGGTCGACTTTTCCTGTAAATATCAAACTCCTCATAGACTTATAGACCTGTGTACACTCACACACGCATTAGTCCCTTAACCTATAAGTCTTCAATACACCAAAATCACTAAGGGGCACTAGATGCACTTACAATCTCCCCCTTTTTGGTGATTGATGACAATATAGGTTAAGTTTTCAACGGGGATAAACATATGAAGTCTAAATACTCATATTGAGGAATTTAATTGCAAGATATAGAAGAACTCCCCCTGAAGATGTGCATAGTGAGGAATTTGCTTTTAAAGCAATGTACACTTGAAGAGTTGAATCATGGAGATCTCCCCCTATATCTTGTAATTCATACACGCATTTAACATATAATATGAAGAATTTGAAATGCATGATGAAATATGGTGCCTGATGAAATTCAGCATGCGTGTAATAATATTAACGAGGAATAAGCATGCAGAAAAGAGTATCAGAGCATAGTGCATCAAAATTATCAGAGCACCATCGGGTTTAAGATTACAACTCGGTCCAATAAAGTTTCAGAAGAACGAGAGTTGTAACTTAGCAAAAAAAAATGATGTATATGGGCGATAAAATAGACCCGCTTGAAAACTAACTCAAATTTCTCCCCCTTTGTCATCAAATGACCAAAAGGATCGAAACTAAGGACTAACGCCCCTGAAGATAATCAAGTTGATGAAGGAGCGCCAGCGTTGTTGGGGTCGTGGGTTGATGTAGGTCCTGCCGCAGTGTCATCTAAATCTTCATGTTCATCAGTGTCGCGCGATGAAGAATATGAGCTGGCCACCAGAGAAGGAACCTTGACCTTCTTGAATTTCTTCGGTGGAGGTGCAGACTAGTCAAAATCTTCATTAAGACCCATGTTCTTCAGATCTTCTTCACCATACAGATGTGACAGGATTGCCCAGGTGCGACCGAAGACTTGATGGAGGTAGTAGTGGTTTTTCTTCACTGCATTGTGTGTGGCAGTCATGTTGTGAAGAAGTGAACCAAACTGACGTTTAACCCATTTGTGATTTCGATCCACCTTCTGGTGAAGACTAAGAAGAAGTTCATGGTCTGTCATCACGCGCGGAGCAGTGGCTTGAGGAGTGGACTTGGGAGCATTAGCAGAGTCATGTGTGGCAGAGTCATCATTGGTGGAATAAGATGCAGCTTTGCGAAACTGACCATCCAATGGACAAATGCCTTCATCAATTACAGCTGGTGCCTTGCCCTTTCCATCAACTGAGGAATATGTCTGCTTGAGGACTTCAATTGGGGGCAAGTAGCTGAGATGATTCTGGAAATTAGCTTTGTAGTTGAGTGAATACCTTGTCCTGAGGAATCTCATGATCCAAGGTGCATAAGGCTTCAGCTCAAACGAAGACAGTGCAACATTGGCCATAGTCCTCATGAAGAAATCGTGATAGTTAACAAGAATGCCATGAACGATGTTGAATACCAGATTCTTCATGATGCCAACAATTTCCTCATCAGATGAGTCGTGGCCTTTGATAGGACTGATTGTCCTCATAAGAATACGATAGACAGTTCTGGGCACGTACAACAATTCCTTCACGAGGAATTTTGTTCGTGGTGCCTGACCTAGTTTCAAAGGCTTCATCAGCACTTGCATGTAATGATGTGTGAGCTCAGGTTCACTGTAGATGCAACGAGCTTCTTCAAGGGGAGGACTGAGTGGTAGAGCACGAAGCAATTCAGAGGCTGGTGCAGTGTAGTGTGTGTTTTCAGACATCCAGTCCAGCACCCATGAATTCACATCTTTAGCATTTCCGGTGATGTGCAGCGTTGCATAGAATTGAAGAATCAGTTCTTCATTCCAATCGGAGATGTCAGAGCAAAAATTGAGCAGTCCAGCATCGTGAAGAACATTGAGGACTAGTGCGAAGCACGACAGAGATTCCATATCCACATGAGGAATATGCTCATGGTATAAAATCTTCTCCTTGTTGAACAACACTGAGGAATAGAAATTGGCTTGACTAGTAGTCCAAAAACGCCTCTTCCTAATGCGAGCAGAGTCATATGGGTTATAATCTTTGAAGAATACGTGCTCGCCGAAGAAATCATCAGCCGTGAACTTTTGCTTGCGTGAGAATGGATCCTTTGGATTTGGTAGAGGAGTGTCAGTGAGTTGCATCACGACCCCAGGAATCTTAATCGCAGGTTCTTCAGGCTGAGGAATTTCTGGTTCTTCCTTAGTGGCAGTCTGCGTAGTTGGTTGTTCAGCAGCAGCAGTTTCTTCAGCGCTAGTGGCTGGAATTTCCTCATGGACAGATGCAGTGGGATGAGTTTCTTCAGATCCCATGTGAACAGTTTGTGGGGGGGGGACTGAGGAATTTGCTATAGAGGGGTGAACATTGGAGAGTTTGGATGCTGACTTTCCTAGAATTCATCACTGATTACGGGTGTGGAGCAGCCAATGTCCATATCTTCATCTTCCATTTCTTCAACGCCAGCCTCTTCAGCTGTGAACTGAGGCATAGGCGAGGAGATGATAGGTGTTGAAGAGATCGCATCCACTTCAATTTCTTCATCCAACGGTTCAGACGAAGCAGCAGAAGGAGTTTCTTTATCAAGTCCGCTGGGGATCACATATTCTTCATCAAAAGGAACAAGGTCCTTTGATGGCCTGGTTGAGATGGGAACAACATCAATCGGATTTGCAAATGAGCTTGTCATAGGCTTCATTTTCTTCGGAGCTGAAGAATCTGAAGCAGCCGATGCTTTCCTTTTCTTCACTGCAGCATGCTCTGCAGCCTTGGTCTTCTTCACATCTGATGCAGATGGAAGGATTGGAGTTGAAGTTGGTGCAGGAGCAGCTGAGGAATCTGGTTGATTTTCTTCAGGCACAACTGATGTAGTTGCCCTGAGTTCTTCAGTCTCTTCAGGCACACCACTAGTGGGTGCCCTGGCAATTTCTTCAGTGGCTGGAATGCAGTCATCAGCCCTGGAACTCACATTTTCTTCAGCATCCTGATTGTCATCAGCGGTGCTAGCATGTTCTTCAGTCAGCTGAGCAGATGCTTCAGCCTGAGGAATTTCCTGTTTCGTTGGGGCAGCAACATTTGAAGTGAACTATTCAGTTATCTTTACAAATCTAACTTTGGCTCCTTGCCAATCAGCATAGTAGGCTTGGAAGTCATCGCTGAGGGTTTTGATTTCAGATTGGAATTTTATAAGTTCATCAGTGGTCATAGTGACAACGTTGTTCTTCAGGTATTTCTCCTTTCTATACTGGGCCTTCTTGATCTGCCTGGCCTGATCATATTTCCATTTCTCCTCTTGGATGAAATGAGTCAGCATGTGATTTTGACCAGGCGTCAGCTTGAAGTCAGGCATAGGAGTATTTGGGTCCCTGTGCCAGAGATCAATGTAGTCGAGGATCAGCTTGGGATCCAAAAGCAGTGGCATAGGTGTGCCTTTGGCTCTAGCGGCCCTAACTTGTCTGTCTCTGATGATTTCTGCAAGTTCATCATCATCAGCTTCATCTTCTTCAGATGACACTTGGAAAGCGACTTGCTTCTTTTGAGGACTTGGCCGAGGACCTCGTCCAGCAGTTGCCTTGGTCTTCATTAGAGTGGGGCCAGATGAAGAATTTGGTGTAGCTGAGGAGCTTGCTGAGACACCAGAGGCAATGGAGATGCCTGTAGTCCTTTGGCACGAGGCCAGATGCGCAGGTGCTGAGGACTTTGTCGGAACAACTGAGGACTTTGGAGGAGGTGCTGAGGATTTTGAAGGAGCAGCTTGAGGGATTGGTCGTGAGGACCTTGAAGAGTCTGGCCGTGAGGGCGCAGCTGAGGAACTTGGCTGTGAGGGCACTGTTGGTGAAGCACGTGGCTTACGAGCAGGCTTCTTAGACATGGATTTCCTCGGCTTGACAGAGGCCTCAGCAGAAGTAGCAGCAGCCACAACAGAGTCTTCATTGAATTTCCTCACTGCTTCTCTGGCTTGCTTGGCCAACTTGCCTTGGCGCTTGGCCCATTCATCAGGATAGTCCTCACCGCGCTTGAGGCTGGTGGGATCTGCTACTTGTCCAGGTGCCAATGGAGCTCTTGGGCATGGAGGATTGAGTGCAAATTTCTTCATGTACTTAGGAGTGACATATCTGTACTCCCTTCATTCTCTTGCCCATCTCCTCTCTATCCTCTGTTTGCGCACTTTGCACTCATTCTTGGTTTCCTCAGTAGGTGTGCAGTACCCAACATATATGTCATCAGGGATCTCAAACGCTGTATTTACCTCAGGCCTCTTTCCTCCCTTCTGTGGCCTTTTACCATCAGCCATTTTCTTTAGTTGAGGAATTTGAACATTCGAATTCTCTGAAGAAGCATGCAACTTTTCTTCGAGGAACGCTGCAAATGAGTTAAGTTGATGAGAACCTAGTGATTCAGCAGCTGACATGTGTACCTGTGAACAGAGTATAGTTGCGAGGAATTTGGAGAGGTCATATGCGTTCTCAGAAGGTTTTTCAAAAAGAACAAGTTTGAGGAATTTGACCAGATGAGTCTTGAAGATTTTCACTAAGCATTGTTTGTCTTAGGTTCCAGAGTTGTATAGATCGAAGATCCACACAATTGAGGAATCTTGAAGAAAAATGATGCTTAGAGAAACGAATCAATAACAGATGACATGTGAGGTGTTTAGTGTGTGAAGATTTGAAGAATAAAACACCTTTGAAGATTTTATAGAGAAACTTCGAATCAAAGAGGGCAGTAAAAGTAACTTTTAATTACCCTGAATGAAGAACATGACGAACAGTGAGGTGAAACAGTGGAGTTCGTCGGTGTAGATCTTCCACGCCCTAACTTGGCGGAGGAAGACGTCTACGGCGGCGGCGGAGGTGAAGATTTCCGCGGTCGGTGCGAGTACGACGACGACGAGGTCGAGGCAGTGAAGCTCTTCCTCACCGGCGACGATGGAGTAGCGGCGGCGCTAGGGTTTGGGAAGCTTGAGTGGGAGAGAGAGATCGAGCGGAGTAAAGGAAGTGAGGAAGGGATGAGGGGGTATTTATAGTAGCAGTGAAAAACTGTTCGCCCGAAGATTTGGGATGAACGTGCCCCTGATCCTTCTCCTTCGCACGACATGTGTCACCCACGTACTGTGTAGTGGAGATCGTGTAAGATCGTGGGTGAATTAAAAATTTATCATGGGATGCGGAACGATTTGAGCGGCAAAACCGAAAATTTGGATAAGATTAGTTTTAAAGTTCCGTTCTCAATTTCTTCAGCTGACAAGGACATAGTGAAGATTTTGAACGAGTTTCAAATAGAACGCACATGAAGAATTTGTGAACAGATTGGGTTGAGTATAGCATAGAGGGGAAGGGTCCGATCACATTCACTTAGCAGAAAACCAACTTGAAGAAATAGCAATAAGTGAATGCTATAGAGGACATAAACTCATATATATATATATATATATATA
>NC_057803.1:71052595-71071587 GCF_018294505.1 Triticum aestivum | reverse complement strand
AAGAATATGAATAATTTGAGGAATTTCAACTTTTGGTGGTGGCGTGACCCACCGTATAAGAATGATGATTTCAGACACCGCGTACAATTATCGTAGGGTTCTGAGAATCAAATTCTTCATTAATTTCTTCACACTAAGAGTGTTATTCTTCATTGATTGAAGTAAAACGTTTCTTCATGTGTTGCACATCTAAGTCATCAATTTTGCATAAATGTTAGGATGAGTGTCCTTTTCAAAGAACATTCGAAGATTCTAGGATATTTAGCTCACACCGCGACTTGCTAAATCTCTTCTCATCCAAGGGCTTTGTGAAGATATCGGCTAGCTGTTCTTCAGTCTTCACATGCTCAATATAAATGTCGCCCTTCAACACATGATTACGAAGAAAATGATGACGAACCTGAATGTGCTTTGTCTTCGAGTGCTGAACTGGGTTGTGAGCAATCTTGATGGCACTCTCATTGTCACATAAGAGAGGCACATTCTTCATGTTGACGCCGTAGTCCTTGAGAGTTTGCTTCATCCATAGCAATTGGGCACAGCAAGAACCAGCGGCAATGTACTCAGCTTCAGCAGTAGATAGTGATACGCAGTTCTATTTCTTCGAGGACCAACAGACCAAAGATCGTCCAAGGAAATGACATGTACCATATGTTGACTTGCGATCCACACGATCACCAGCATAGTCAGAATCAGAATATCCAACAAGATCAAAAGCCGAGCCCTTGGGGTACCATAATCCAAGTGTTGGTGTGTGAGCTAGATATCGAAGAATATGCTTCACAGCCTTATGGTGTGATTCCTTCAGTGCAGCTTGAAATCGGGCACACATGCAAACACTAAGCATTATATCTGGCCTAGATGCACATAAGTATAATAAGGAACCTATCATGGAGCGGTATACCTTATGATCAAAGTCAATACCATTTTCATCAGTGAACAGATGGCCATTTGTGGGCATAGGATTTTTGACACCTTTGCAATCTTGCATGCCAAACTTCCTCAGTACATCCTTGAGGTATTTCTCCTGAGATATGAATATGCCATTGTGTTGTTGACGAATTTGAAGACGTAAGAAGAATTTCAACTCTCCCATACTAGACATTTGATATTCTTCACTCATCATATAGGCAAATTCATCACTATAATGTTGGTCAGTACAGCCAAAGATAATATCATCAACATATACTTGGCACACAAACAATTCACCATCATAAGATTTAGTGAAAAGAGTAGGGTCGAGTGAACCGGGTTTGAAGCCTTTCTTCATGAAGAGTTCCTTCAAAGTATCATACCAAGCCCGTGGGGCCTGCTTGAGTCCATAGAGGGCCTTGTTGAGTCTGAAGACTTTGTCAGGATTCTTTGGATCTTCAAAACCTGGGGGTTGAGCAACATATACTTCTTCCTCAAGCTTACCATTGAGGAATGCACTTTTCACATCCATTTGATATAGAGTGATATCATGATGGTTAGCATAAGCAAGTAATATGCGAATAGCCTCAAGTCTAGCAACAGGTGCAAAAGTTTCATCGAAATCAATTCCTTCAACCTGTGTGTAGCCTTGAGCTACATGCCGTGCCTTATTCCTCACAACAAGGCCATTTTCATCTTGCTTGTTGCGATAGATCCACTTTGTGCCGATGATATTGTGCTTGCGAGGATCTGGACGTTTGACCAGTTCCTAGACATTGTTGAGCTCGAACTGATGTAATTCTTCTTGCATGGCCTGAATCCACTCAGGCTCCAGAAATGCTTCATCTACCTTAGTGGGCTCTGTAATAGAGACAAAAGCATATTGCCCACAAAAGTTAGACAAATGTGAAGCTTTTGAGCGTGTGAGAGGACCTGGTGCTTTGATGTCATTGATGATCTTTTCAACTTGCACTTCTTTTGCAATGCGAGGATGAGCTGGTTGTCATTGAAGAGTTTGATTAGCGTTTTCTTCAGCACCATTTTCTTCAGGTGCATTAGCTCGATGTTCTTCATGTTCTTGAATGAATTCTTCAGCAGATTCTTCAGTAGGAATGACATCCTTAGTAGCCTTGAACTTGATAATTTCCTCAGGTGCTGGTTCATCTATCACAGTAGGTAGGTGTTCTCTTTGCGAGCCATTAGTTTCATCGAACCACACATCTACAGTTTCAACAACTTTGTGAAGAACGTTGTTGAAGACTCTGTAGGTGTGCGAGTCCTTTCCGTAACCAAGCATAAAACCTTCATGTGCTTTCGGTGCAAATTTTGAGTTGTGATGAGGATCTCTAATCCAACATTTAGCACCGAAGACTTTGAAATAACTTACATTGGGTTTCTTATCAGTGAGGAGTTCATAGGCAGTCTTTTTGAAGAATTTGTGAAGATATACTTTGTTGATGATGTGGCATGCAGTATCAATTGCCTCAGTCCAGAAACGATGAGGCGTTTTGTATTCATCAAGCATAGTGCGAGCCATCTCAGCAAGAGTCCTGTTCTTGCGCTCCACGACGCCGTTCTGCTGAGGAGTGTAAGGAGCAGATAACTCATGAGTAATACCAAGTTCATCAAGATAGTCATCGAGACCAGAATTCTTGAACTCAGTGCCATTGTCACTTCTGATGTGCTTGATCTTCACACCAAAGTTGGTTGAAGCCCTCGAGGAAAATCATTTGAAGACTTCCTGCACTTCATGTTTGTAAGTAACAAGGTGTACCCATGTGTAACGAGAATAATCATCAACAATAACAAAGCCATATTGAGATGCTTCATTTGAGATAGAAGAATAATGATTAGGACCAAAGAGATCCATGTGAAGCAATTCAAATGGGCGAGTGGTGGTCATGATAGTCTTCGCTGGATGCTTGGCCTTGGTCATCTTCCCAGCTTCACAGGCTCCGCATAGGTGATCCTTGAGGAATTTGACATTCTTGATGCCAATGACATGCTTTTTCTTCGCAAGCGTGTGCAAATTCCTCATGCTTGCATGACCAAGTCGTCGATGCCATTGCCAGCCTTCTGAAGCTTTTGCAAGTAAGCACACGGCTGGTTGTGGTCCTGTAGAGAAGTCAACAATATACAGGTCTCCTCTCCTAAAGCCTTCGAAGACTTTGGAATTGTCAGCTTCCATAACCACAACACAACGTTGTTGCCAAAGACAACAACCATATCTAGATCACAAAGCATTGAGACAGACATAAGGTTGTATCCTAAGGACTCAACAAGCATGACTTTGTCCATGTGTCGATCCTTTGTAATCGCAACCTTACCTAGACCCAATACCT
This sequence comes from Triticum aestivum, assembly GCF_018294505.1. Lineage (NCBI taxonomy): Eukaryota > Viridiplantae > Streptophyta > Magnoliopsida > Poales > Poaceae > Triticum > Triticum aestivum. The sequence continues at coordinate 71,068,333 of NC_057803.1, read as the reverse complement.
GACTTTTGCCTTTATCAGCAAAGATGATATGCTTCAGATGCGACGGTGATAATGGAGCATCCATCAATAGATTCTTGTCACCAGTCATGTGGTTTGTACATCCACTATCGAGGACCCACTCAGTGGCTTTGGGTTGATCATCCTGCAGATGAATTAGTGCAGCTTACAAACTCATATACTTCATCAGTGAAGAATATGACATCAATTCATTAGATCAATTTCATCAAGTAAAAGAACTGATAAAGCAATATGAGGACGTGAGAAATGAAAGTTCATTTCTTCATGATTAGCCTGCATCCTTTCAGGCATGCTCAGGTATCCAGCAAATTCTTCAGACGATTACGTGCGTCTGGAGACCTGACCCTGCAGAAGAGATTAGTTCTTTTTCTTCACCACCCACATCTGAAGGGGTGGCAAAGAGTTCATCATTCTGCGAGCTCCATACAAGAAGGATGGCATAGAAGCCAGTCCATTTCGTTTCACATAAGAGGGGTTAGAGTAAGCATAAGAGTAAGCAGAGAAATTCTTCGAGGACTTATGGACATAATGATTTGAAGAATAATGCACATATCCATAATCCTTAGATCTTCCCTGCGAAACAGACGGGTTAGCACGATGATGTTCATATGAGGACTTTGATCCATATGAAGAATTTGATCTGGGGTTCCTATTCTTCACAGGTGGCGTCATGATGACATTCACCTAAAGATTTTCAAGGCATCTTTTGGGAACCCAAATTTTCTTCAAAGGGGAGCCGTTCCTGCAGTTAGTGCCAACATATCTAGGAAATACTTCACCATTCTGATTTTTGAATAGCTTATAGTTGGAGTCAATTGACTCATCATCAGAATGAGGAGATTCACATGCAAATCCAGATAAGTTAGATGGATCAACTGGAGGTCCCTTTGCAGCAAACCATGTAGTTTTGGGGTACTGCTCAGGCTTCCAATATGTACCATCAGCATTGAGTTTCCTCTCAAAGGCAATACCCTCTTTCCTAGGGTTCCTGTTGAGGATTTGCTTTTTAAGCACATCACAAAGAGCCTGATGCCCTTTGAGGCTTTTGTACATGCATGTTGTGTACAATTCCTTCAGCCCTGCATCGTCAGTGATACTAGCAATGTCCTCAAATGAGGAATTAGTGATAGCAGAGGCATGTGAAGAATTTGAAACATTAGCAGCATTTGAACATTCAGGTGAAGAATTAGCAGATTCACGTTCAATGCACTTCAAGCATGGAGGAACAAATTCTTCTTGAGATGCACTGATTTGTTGAGCAAGTAATGAATCGCGCTCCTTCTGAAGATCTTCATAACTCACTCTTAGCTTCTCAAGGTCTTGCTTTCTTTGAAGAAATTCATAAGAAAGCTTCTCATGATCCGATAAGAGAGTGTTATGATGACTTTGAAGTTTTTCAAGCTTGGACTGAAGTCTCTGAAGATTTTCAGTCAAAGTTTCAGTGCGATCCATTTCTTCACCCAACATATCATCACTTTTATTTAGCATGTTTTGAACCTTTTCTAAAGCCTTTTGTTGTTTAGTGGCAATATAAACAAGCTTTGTATAGCTAGGTTCAAAATCATCATCAGATTCATCATCACTAGACTCGGATGAGGAACATTCGGTTACCTTGGCACCTTTTGCCATGAGGCATGGTGCAGAAGATGATGGTTCAGGTTCGAAAGTCATCGTTTTGAGTGATTCCTTGAAATCCTCAAACCAGGGATCATGACAAGTTTGATGACCTTCATAGACGTCAGAGATTCGGTCCCAGATAAGCTTCGCATTGCAAAGATGCATAATGCACCTGAATTCATCTCTGGATAGGCAGGAACAAATGATATCCTTCGCCATGATGTCAAGTTGAGTGTACTTGTGAATATCATCAGTGTCCGCCATCTTGCATAGATCGGTAAGACCAATCTCAATGACGGTCCACAGCTCGCTGTTCATTGCCATGACGCGCTTCCTCATCATGGCCTTCCACTTGGGATAATCATGACCGTCAAAGATGGGGCATGTCACTTTCTTCATACCTGCGGTCGACATAACTAAAACTCCAGGTGGTTAAACCAAAATCACACAGAACAAGGGAGTAACTTGCTCTGATACCAATTGAAAGTGCGTTATATCGACTATAGGGGGTGAATAGGCGATTTTTATGAAATTCTTCACTGAGGAATTTGCCGGTGAGGAAATTCCTTAATGAAGAACTACTAGCAGCGGGATAAGTACTCAAAAGTAAGGACAACAGAATACAAGCATAGTCATCATAATGAAATGAAGACAGGGACAGAGTACAGGAAGCGTAATCATAGGATAACACAGGATGAAGACAAACAGACTGAAGAAATTGAACCGAGGAAATTTAGAAAGTCTTGAGTCAAGGTCTTCTAACACAGATATGAACAAACATACAACACAGTTATGAGGAAATGAAAGAGTTGAGGAAATAGAACCAGTAAGCTCGGTGAAGACAATGATTTGGTAGACGAGTTCCAACTGCTGTCTCAGTTGTACGTCTGGTTGGAGCGGCTGAGTATTTAAACTCGATGACACACAGTCCCGGACACCCAGTCAAGGACACTTAGTCCAAGACACCCAGTCCTCACCGTATTCTCCTTGAACTAAGGTCACACAGACCTCGTCCAATCACTAGTGGTAAGTCTTCACGCGACTTCCAAACCTTCACAAACTTGGTCACCCGGCGATCCACAATTCCTCTTGGATGCTCTAGACCATGACGCCTAACCGTCTGGAAGAAGCACAGTCTTCAAAGGTAACAAGTGTCGGATCCACTCAGGATCAATCTCTTCAGTGATGCTCAATCACTTGGGGTTTGTAGGTGTTTGGGTTTTGGGTTTTTGGTTTTTCCTCACTTGATGATTTTCGCTCAAAGTCCTCGGAGGATGGGTTGCTCTAAATTGACAAGTGTCGGTTTCTTTCGGAGCAGCCTCTCTCAGCTAGTGGTTGTAGGGGGCGGCTATTTATAGCCTAGGGAGCAGCCCGACATGATAAGACATAAATGCCCTTCAATGATATGACCGTTAGGTGGATAGATATTTTGGAACAGCTGGCGCATAGCACAGCAACGGTCGGAATTTTGAGTACCAAAATCCTCAGGGCTATCATGTTCCTCACTGTGTAGGCAATCCGCACTGGCGAATTCCTAACTCCTCAGTCAGGACAAATTCCTCAGAGACCAGAAGAACTTCGTCTCTGTCACTGAAGAAATTGACTGAACTGTATGAGATTTCCAATGGCTTCACTCGAAGGGATTGGTAGGTGTAGGATTTTGAGTTGAGCATCACATGGAAATTTTTCCTTAGTATTTCCTTGACCCCCTTTAACAGTACGGTGTTTCCTATGACTCAAGAAAGAGAAAAACAAAACTATGAAAACGTAAGTCTTCAAGCTTCATATTCCTTGCATGAATATCAAGTCTTCACGGACACACCAATTTCTTCACTTTCAAAGTCTTCATGAAAGTCTTCAGAAATACCAAAATCTTCAGTCGAAGATATTCATTTTTAGGGGTCGACTTTTCCTGTAAATATCAAACTCCTCATAGACTTATAGACCTGTGTACACTCACACACGCATTAGTCCCTTAACCTATAAGTCTTCAATACACCAAAATCACTAAGGGGCACTAGATGCACTTACACTAGGGTACAGACTGGTAAATGGTGTTCAATCGGAGGTACTTCTTGCTAAAATTAGTTCTTGTACGAGTAAACTTTCGAGTGCATAAGAGGCAACACAGACAATCTGAACTTTGCTTGTAGGTTTATCCTCAAATAGTGGCCTCATGCCGAGGGAGGTTTGAGAAACTTGGCCACTACTTTCATCCAACTAGTTTACTGGGTCATCTTGGTCCTGTATCTCGCCAGAATTCTACATTGAAGACGAGAAAGGAGGCGGTTGAGAAAATGAACCACCCAAATTTTTTGTGCAGTTCAACTGAAATGGAGCATCCTTGGCGTGCAGACTGATTAAGTGCCAGATGAATATACGCGTCAACAAAATTGTCTGGAATCTTTAGACTCCATGCCATATAGTTCGCTACCATATGTGCCGATAACCAAAAGGCACAAGTTGGGACCAAAGACTGGACTGTGTTTTTCTGGGCTATGCACCAAGCAATATTTTTGGCGTTCACTCTCCTAACACTTGGAGTTTGACAATTGGTTGACACCGGTTGATACTCGAATGAATATAGGCACTTCTTATCAACATCGATGCTTGTCTAAGTGAACTTTGGAGTACATAGCAACAACATAAGTACCTGTCCATCTGATCATTTTGTGCAGTTCTACTGAAATCACCTGATGTAATGATTTGCCTGCGAGTTCAGGCTCCAAATTACTCCTTTATGAAATCAGCAAATAGTAGCACAATACCAAATTACCAATACATACGATAGGCACAATAATCAGGATAAAGACCAGTACCAACTTGTGTGAGGTAGCATATAAATTACTATTTCCTTTGATTGGAAGCCGAGATAAGCCAAGCGACTGATAGCAAAGGAAGAAAGCATGCGGAGTTTAGCGACTGACAGGAAAGGACGGAAGCTGTCGAGGCAATGAAGCACCCAAAGTTTTTGTGTAGTTCCACCAAAATCGAGCATCCCTGTTGGCACATATATTGAGAGAGTGAGATTACTATAATAGTGGGACTAGTTTATGAAACATACACTAACAAATAGAAGCACCCTCATTATCTTAATGGGTAAAGTTAGCAACATAGTAGTCTTGCTTAAATATAGGTATTAGTTTATTTAATCGGTGCCAATTAGCTCAACTCAACACTCAAAGCATTGCCATTTATCATACGTTGCAAAACTTTAACGTGCAAAGATAAAGGAGTTTCTCATGATAGTAGCACGATACAAATAGAGATGACAGCAAACTAATATGGATGAAGGCCTTAGGCCCGTACCAACCTGAGAAAAAAGCTTATTCATGTAGTCCCATAAGAGATGATAAAGCACTCACTGGAATCACACAATAGTATATATTTTTGTGCACTTCACATGTATGGTTCAAATCACTCTTGTTTACCAGTGCTGAGATTATATCGAAAGATTATCAAGAACTTCCAGCAGAGTTAAAGCACTGGCTGGGATACAGTTCATTGTATTGTCTTGTGTAGTTCCATTTAATGTATGATTGGCACAACATGATCCCTGTTTGCACAAGTCGGAACAAGGTGAAACCTTCATTAGCTTAGTGAGAAAGGATAGGAAGACATTAGCATATTACTCAACTAGTAGCATCAAATTCATGATGGACAATACGCAAAACATTGCCTCATTGAACCAATGGCAATAAATTGACATGCAAAACAATAGCACTATTATGTCATGACACTAATAATATTCCCTCCCTGCTCCACCACACGATTCACCTCCATAGACAAACATACACATGTACATGATTCAACATAGGGTCCTACTAAAGATTTGTTTAACTCCAATAGGAAAATTAGGCAGTAATAAATTAGTGGTACTTAAGTACTCCTAATTAATTAAGTGAGACAACAGAAGTGGAAGGGCTCCATGGAGGATTGTCTCACATGTAAGGTAGTCATTGTCGGAGCCCTTGAATGGCCTCGACTGAGGCCTCTGGCTTCAGCAAGATCGCCTTGGCACTGTTTATTCTTCTTATTCTTCCTCTTCATGCTCTGTTTCTCTTTCTCCTCACCAGTTGGTGAAACCAAGTACATGATTGGCCTTCTAATTTAGAATTGGTTTTGTCAGTGAGGGAGTACAAGTGTACTAGTAAAAAACAGCATTATTTTCTCACGGCAGTCAGAAAATAGAGATGAACACATGCATTAAATATCATTCTTACCTAAAGGAAGGTTATGGCGCCAATATGGATGATGAGGATTGGAACACAGATCTCCCTTTGTGCAGTTCCACCAAAATGAACCAACTGTTCCATTCTGACATTCCAGTTAAACAGCACAAAAGTCACTTCTTTTAAGAAGAGTTTTGTGTAGTGCACCAAAAGGTCACAACAGCAACCAGGTGAATTGGATATCCCTGTTTGCACAAAAAGGCACAGAGGAAACATTCAGAGTCCTAAATATTTGGTATAAGGGCATGGGACAGTGGGTGCACCAGCAGTCCAGCACCATGTACGTAAACAGGGGCATAAAGTGGTGATTCATAGTTTGTTGCCCCGAGAAACAAACATCCAAGAAACATATCTGGGTTGGTCCCATTTTTGTTCACTCTAGCCACCTACTCCTATGTGTGGATAGCAAATCTAGTCTTGGTCATACCACTGTGTATAGCGTTACCCCTATATTTCCCTTTTCAACCAAGAGACCAGTTGGATGACCAGTCTGTACTACTTCCACCCACTTCCCTTCCTGTTTGTACCAAGTCCGATGTACATACTAAATTCCCCCACCCCCACTTTATTTCTTGTTTGAACCAAGTACTCCCTCCGTCCAGAATTACTTGTCATCAAAATGGATGTGTCTAGAACTAAAATACATCTAGATACATCCATTTCAATGACAAGTATTTTCGGACGGAGGGAGTACAAGATTCGACTCCATGAAGTAGCTTTACCTCTAACAATAACAGAAGAAAAAAATGTGACGTTGGACCATCCGATCGAGAGGGGCTGAGAGGTAGAAAATGATGCACATGCAGCGACGTAGCGAGCTGGGGAAGTAGAGCTAAGGCGGTTTCGAAAGAAGATATACCTGAAGGTCATCAGGATGTGGATAGGTGGGCGGCGGGAGGCCGGATCCGCCCACAGGCAACGACGAAGGGATCGGAGGACCTCCCGCGTCGGCGCTCGGCCAGAGATAACGGTGCGGCCGGCAGTGGGTCTCCTCCCTCACTGTCGACGACGGCCTAAACGCTGCCCCTCCTCCCCTTCACCGGTGGAGGGGGATACGTCCGGATCTCTAACCAGCGGTGAGGATAGAAAGCCAGTGTTTTTTGAAGGGAGAAAGACAGTGTTACTACCCCTATCTTGTTTAAATCTGGAGAGGATGAGAGTGTGTGAATAGAGCAACCCTAGCAAGCAAGCGCGGAGGCTCCGGCCTATATATACGTAGTGAGCAACCATAGCAAGCAACCCTAGCAAGCAAGTAACCCCTATCATCGTCAACTCGTACAAGACCGAGAAATTTGATTACTACAACACCCTCTCCCTCGCGGACTGAGCTCCGGTGCCTTAACTGCACCTGCCTTTGGCTGCATGATAGGAGGGCCAACCACCTGTTGGGCCCACCTGTCATAGACGCAAAGGAAGGAGTAGTAAGTTAAAGCTTTCGCTATCCCTCCCGCACGAGGTGGACGAACTTGCAGCAATGGATTCGATACTGTAGAAGTAGGAGTAACATCATTATTGTTTGTCTTTTCGAAGAGGCGAAGGACCAAGCGCAACCCGAACGTGGCAATTGCGAACACTCGCATGGTGCGGTTCCTTGGAGTACTAGCCAGGCTCTTGCATGAGACAAAATTGCTATTGTTTAACAATTAAACTCCATTATCCATTGGTTGATACTCATTCTGCATAGGTCCACGCGCTTAGCACCATTTCCTCCTGGGGTCACCAATGTTTATTTGCTAATTAATAGCATTGCATGCAATGAACTAGCCATTGCAAGTCACTAAAAGCATGCACACCTCTCATCTCTTATTGGTTGATATGTCAAGAAACAAGAAACAAGGTAGAAGTTAATGCACCGCGCCTAAGTGTTTTGGGGCTATTTGGTTTTCGTAAGATGACTTACACACCTAGACGGAGGGAGTAGTATAGCCCTGTAAACCGGAAAGGAGTATTTGCCTTTCTAGAGATTTAAACAAGTGACTAGACTACACCGTGTGCAGTACTCCCTCCCTTCCGGTTTATAGGGCTCAAATCTCAAATCTCATGAACCAAGGCATTTTGCGATTGGAGGAATGTATCTTGTACTTTACAAAACTACCCTAATTAAACTCATGCATTAATTACGTAGTTCTCTCGTTTTCCTCTCCGCCTTGGTCGCGGTGCACAATATTGAGCACTCCTATATGACTAGCCGCTCTATCTACTACACGCGGGACATTTCAAAGCATCCGGGCCCACGTGCCATCCACCAAATCACAGCGAGGTGCTACAGTCGAGACTCACCTGTAACCCCGGTGTGGCCGTCATGACCCATCATATCACAAAACCCACACCTTTACCATCAGTTGTAAGGTGGCCTCCAAGTTGGACTGGACGAAGCAACCATCATTTCACTGGAACGCTCATTCAAGCCCTTTCTTCCCTTTCTTGAAGAAAACCTCACTCCAGGCTACTCACTTCTGCCATTTTTCTTCTGTACTGACGAAGGAAAGGTGGGCGAATCAGTTATGTTGCTATATTTTCATTCCAAGAATCTTCTTTTTGCGAAGCACCGACCGATTCTCACATCCTATTCTTTTCCTGTTTTCATTGCGATTGTGATTTCCTTTCGATTGCTTTTTGTTTGTAAGTTCATTGATGGATCCTGGAGCACTAGGCAAAGAGTTGCCGGTGGACAACCCACTGGAGACAGCGATCTCCAAGAAGCGAGCACTGACCAACGAGTTGACCATGTTGGCGGGCCAACCCATGGAGACGAAGAACTCCAAGAAACAAGCATTGGCCAAAGAGTTGAGGACGTTGGCGGACGAACTCCTCAAAGGAAGTTGGAAGAACAGCAAGGGCCCCACCGTGCCTACCCCAGGAACTCTGATTGCCACCTATGTGAGGCTCAAGACCGAGTTTGAGGAGATAGTCGCCGTTGAGAAGCAGTATTCCCCTGGCAAGATGATGGCCCCCATCGAGGACGAGGAGATGGCCCCCAAAGGGATGAGATCCCCCGGTGAGCTGCACAAGGTAAAAAATAATGGCTTATTACCATAGTTGTGGTTTTTGATTATTTGCAATGTGCTTGCTAATATGTTAGGGTTGTGAAGGTGCCGGTGGACGTCCTTGATGATTCCGATGTCGTGGCCCGTCCTATTGGCATCGCCCCGGAGATCGATTCTGATGCCGTCGTCCATCCTGTGGACATCGCCCTAGAGATCGATTTCGATGTCGCGATCAGTCCTGCGGACATCGCTCCAAAAATCGATTCCCATGCCGCTGTCCGTGCTGTGGTCATTGCCCGAGAGATCGATGACAAGAAATAGTTGGTCGCGCTAATCCTTCAGGGTAGTTTGCATTGCCCTGTGTTTAATTACCAGAATGATGCGTGTTATCAAACCATCTTAGGGCTAGTGCACTGTCTTATGTGGGCGGATCTTGCTACTTTTGTTTGATAGTGAATCATGCGAACCCTCTCCGAGTTATGGAAACAGATGTATCCTCACCAGCTTTTGATGTAATATATGGCATGATTAGATGTAAGTTTGAACTGTTTATCATATCAGCAGGGCTTGTTTGATGATTCTTGGTGTTAGTAGGCTAGCTACTGTGCGAGCTATAGTACTTGCAAAACACTCACCGAAGAGAAACGTTGGGGCTGATGAGCTCGTGGTACGCTTATACTTATCCCTCATCGATCGACCAATAGCCCTAGCTCCTAAAATTGTAGGCTTAGCGATCGATGACCTAGGCGAGCTAGTTTGGCCTAGTGGGTTTCAGTGATATGATGTACAACACAAAATCATAGCAGTGCAAAGACGTACTCCCTCTGTTCCAAAATAGATGACCTAGGAGGGCTAGTTTGGCCTAGTGGGTTTCAGTGATATGACGTGGTACAGTGTCGTCCAGTCTTCACGTGTGGTAGCAGTATTGCGGGTACAGTAAGTTTTCTTGAAGAAGCAGAATTCAACGAAGTCATGATGGTTCCTTCGTTCGAACAACTTATAGTGGGAAAGGTTGGGCCTGCAATACGAACGGTGTAGACCAGGATAATTTTGTGCATGGCAGGTGGACCAGGATGGTCGATGTCCCACATGTCGGCGAATGAAAGTATTCTTTCCGATATAGAGGACGAGCAACGAGTATTCATTGTTTATTTTGGATGAAAGCTATTGTATCCACTGTTACGACGGAGGAGTGTGAAACACGGCAGCCCAGTGAACTTGGCATGTGCACCACTCCCTCCTTCCTCATGTAATGCCCAGGTTACAGCTTTTTCTCACTTTCTCTCTATCTATTTCCTCTCAAATGTTTTTTACCTTTCTTTTTTTAAGACACAATTGTTTCTTATGCCTTTTTTAGAATTCTTTTTACGGAAACACTAACGCCCACACGTGTGGGCGTTCCCCAACTCGCCCACACGCCTGGATCGTCGTTCACTGTCTTTTGCACGAATCTTGACACAAAAAGGTGGATTTGGTGTGCCACGTAGGACGGGGCTGGTGTGTGGGCATTGGAGAGTTTGCCCACACGCCCGCACCATGCTGTTTGCCAGCTGCGCTGTTTGGGCGAACTAGTTTCTGCCCACACAACCACCACCTAGTTCATGCGCGTGTGGGCGAACTGCTTTTCGTCCACACAACACTTCGACATTGTGGATGGCAACTGCAGTTACGCGAATGTGGCAACTAGGTAAACACACATGGCAACTGTGATTCTTTGCTAGACGGCAACTGCAGTTGCGCATACGTGGCAACCAGATAAACACACATGGCAACTGTGATTAACAATACATGGCAACTATGGTTGGACCACACGTGGCAACTAGGTAAACACACATGGCAACTACTGTTTGACTATATGTGGCAACTAGTTAATCACACACGGCAACTACAGTTTGATTACACGCGGCAACTACCAGAAATTAGACATGGCAGCTGTAGTTAACCAAAACAGATAGAGTTTCCATGCTTTTACAACTACACTTGCCATCCCGGATAACTACATCTACCAACCAGGATGGCAACTAAATTGTCATCCCGCGGGGTACCTAACGTAGCTGCGCCAGGACGTGTGGGCATTTTTGCTTCATGCCACACATGCGAGGTGGATATGAGTAGTACTTGTTGGGCGTGTGGCACGAAGTAGCCGTGCCCACACGTGTGGGCAATTCTAATGTCTGCCCACACACAACTCATGTGGGCTGCCTCCTGCTCACACCACACACGGTGTGTGGGCGCATGTCGAATATACCACACGTGTGGCAGTTATCGGCGTCCTTTTTTATACCTAGGAGCACGTGTAGAGACGGGCTCTTGCAGAGCCCACTCCTTGACTTTGTCAATGCCTCTCTCTCCTCCACATAAGGAGTACTACTTGCTATGCATGCATGCGGCGGGCAGCTGGCGTCTTGAGGGGCCAGGGCGGTGAGAGCGGGCTCCGGAAGCGGTCCGGACTCTAGCATAATTTTGGTTTTTACAGTATTTCTTTCTCCATTGACAGTTAGGCCCGCGTAGATAGATAAATAACACGAGCTGATGAGGCGCATGCGGACTGTTTGACTGGTCAACCAGACAAATACGGAGCTATACGCTGAGCCAGTGACCGTATAATCACCATATCTCGTATACAATGATCAAAGTGAGCTATCGAGACAAGTTCGATGACCACCAATGCATTTTACTCGGTAATAAATGACCAATATTGAAGGGGAATCCAAATTTGCTTCGTCTTCTGTCCTTGAGCTATTGACAAACCAATGCATTATACGGTTGTCCGGCCACTCCACCCCAGAGCTCTCACCAAGCGTCATTCATGCCACCGCGCCGCATACTAACCGGTAAGGCAGCGATGGCATCCCGCCGCGTCGAGTTCCTCGCCGCCCATGACCGCACACAAAATGGTAGGGAAGCGATGGCATCCCGCCGTGCCGAGTTCATCGCCGCTCGCGACCTCACACCTATGTGGGAGGAATTTGAAGATGCCAAGGCCGAATGGGCGGTAGAGCAAGAGGCGGCCAAAGCCGCACAAAGGGAGCGGAAAAGTCAGAAAGCACTCAAGAAAAGAGAGGCCCGCCGCCGCAAGAAAGAAAAGGACGCACGCGCTGCTGCGGAGAGGTCAGCGGAGATCCAAGCACGGTGGGGTGTCGCCGACAAAGCCGGGAAGGAGAACGACGACGTCTGGCCAGCATGTGAGAAGTAGTAGTACTAGTAGTTAGTGTGTGTGTGTGTGTCTAAGTACGAGCATGTACCAGTACTACTAGTTACTACTGTAGTTTTTAGAGCAAATTACCAGTACATTAGCCTAGACTAAATGGAAAAATTCATATCCTAAGCATCAAATGGCATCTCTTTCTCTATAGGAATTGAGATGCATGTCATCTCACTTCCTATGATTTTCATATTCCTATCCTATGAATGAAAGGAGGCCTCTATTGGAGTAACTACTGTAGCTAGCAGTACTGCTGGTATAGTAGTTTTCTTCAAGAAGCAGAATTCAACGAAGTCATGATGGTTCCTTCGTCCAAGCAACTTCAAAGTGGGAAGTGGGCCTGTGATTTGACGGCTCATTAGTCATTGTTACTGCAGCGCGACGACCTGGATGACTCCCTTGGAGTTCTGCGTGCATGGCAAGTGGACCAGGATGGTCGATGTCCCACATGTTGGCGAACGGAAGTATTCTTTCCGATATCGAGGAGCAAGAAAACCGCGTGGTATAGTATCACTGCTGATTGGTTCGCAAAAAAAATAGTATCACTGCCGATTTATAATTATTTTTTATTTCTGATGAATGCTAGCGTTTCAACTCTTACGACGAAGGGTGCCAAACACGGCACGTGCTGGATGTCCCACACGTCAGCGAAAGGAGTGGGACATGAACAGCGTGGTAGAGCCCAGCGTAAAAAACAGCATGGTAGAGCGTCTCCACTTCTTCCACTTCTGGGTCGGAGACCACACGTAGTAGTACTTAGTGGTATGAACGATATAAAGTGCAACCTGGAGTCAAAGACACATCTAGTTGGAAGGTCTCGGGGCATACACGTAAACAAATATAAAAGTTAATATGTGCCTCCAACTAATATAGTAGTAGTAGAGTACTTAGGCACGTACTCCATAACATCACCGTGCATTGCACGTACAACATTTAGTGGTAGTACGTAGTAAGAGACAAATGCCGCCCAAGAGTTCCCTTCTCGACCAACTTTTGGGTGTTTGGTAGAGTGTATGGAGGGTGCATGAGTCCACACTAGTTTAGCACAAATACACTAGAAGCATGCATGAAGTGAGCATGCATGAAGAGGGGTGTTGAGTTGAGCATGCATAAAGAGGGAACAACTATGCTGAGACGAGAACGCAACCAAACACACCCTATATGCCACGCATGTTCATACCATTTGTGCCTTTCTACTTCACTTACTGCACTACATTACTCAGGTTCGTACGTCCACTCCTGGGTACATGTTCGTCTCGTAGTTCCAGTCCCACATGTTCTTCATATAGATGGAACGATACTTGCATAACACGTGCATCGTGATGCTAGATGTCTCGCTGTTGGCAAAAGGATGAACAAAGCTCACGTAAAAAAATAGAGTGGAAGAACATAGATTTCGGACGACCGAGAAGGAGCAAGGAACCTCATGGTGGAGCGTCTGCACTCATAATATTTAATATTATTCAGCGATATAAAATTAACCAATCATCTCCACAGTGGACTGGAAGAGTACGAAACACGGCAGCCCAGTGTAGTATCATACTAGTACATGGCTAACCCACGCTATCACCATATTTCTTGGCTTCCGTGCGACACCTATCTCTAGTAATCCAGCAGCCTGTATCGCTTCTCCCTCCTCGTCTCTATCAAAGTGCGGCGGGCTTGCGTTTCTGCCGTCTATTGAGGTTGGTTAACTATCACATGTTAGCGACATGCCAAGAGCATTCTAAAAAAAATTCCTTTCACGTTCCGTTTTCAAAAAGAAAAAAAATCTTTTCATGTACGAATTTGCCTATATGCTTTGAGCAACTTGCATGTCCTATACTGCTCCTGTTTGATACTCTAACTTAGCTAGAGGTTAGACTAACTCATGACTAACCCTGAACTAACAGTAGCCAAAGAGGTGTTTAGGTGACAGGGTTAGATTGACAATAAATGCACTTCATGGAGAGAGAAAAGTGATTTTTTAGTGGTCCCAATGAGAACTATCTCCAGTTAGCACCTCTTGGGTGGGATAGTTTTTTTTTTGGTGGGTTCGGTGCAACTTGCTCCAATTTAAACCCTCATGCTTGGATAGTTTAGGGCTATTTGATCCCCAACTAGCTCAAACTAACTCTAACCCATGGATCCAAACAGGGCCTATGGCCAGTCTCGACGCGGAGCAGTCGCGTGCACCGGGAAGCGGCACTCTCTCGGCCGTCGCGCCACTTCAAAGCCGACGCCAATGAGAGGTCGCCTCCGCTCTTGCCGGGCATTAATGCGGCACTGACGCTCCAGGGCGACGCTGACCGTTTCACGCGGGAAGCGCGCTGGCAAAGGAGTATAGGTTTTGAACCGTTTTAGGTGTAGTACTGGTAGTTTGCAAAACTACTCAATTATTGCACTCAGTTTCCTAAGAAATTGTGGTAAAAAACGTTACTCCACAGCCCGCTTCCCTTCTCCTTCCTCTTCCACCGCCCGCGCATGTCCGCGGGAAGCAACCGGTCAACCCTTATATAGGAGTGCTAGCACAAAAAGATGCATGCATGACCACTAAAATTTCCATATTAAAGCGCCGCTCCGGCGGGAGTATGGCGTATGTTGTTACCTTCGGCCGGCCCATGGCTACCGGGCAATGGCGACCAGAGAAGAGGCGGCGGGAGGGGAATGAATGCAACTACTATTTGGGTTCGCCTTCCGGCTTAAATAAATGCGCAGCATCACGTGTACCCGCGGGGTGCACAAATTGTAACATACGTGTCTGCTTAAGTGGGCGTCACGTAACTGGTGTGTGTGTGAGAGAGATTCTGAGAGACAGAGTGCGTGTGTGCGACTCTACTCTTCGGACATGTACTCAACCTTTTGCATCGGGATATAAGTATAATGGTATTTACTTTAGCTAGTGATTTACGTGACCATGTTAACGTGGTTGTGTCAAAAAATGTCACTTCCTGCTCGTGATTTGCGTTATATAATTACAAGCAAGATTCTCGTGCATTGCACGGAACATCAATATGCATTTTTTTACAGAACACCTGTTGTGATTGACCCATGCAGGAGTAATACCATGTGTAAAAACTAATGATATCTCAAGAATTTTATCGGAAAACAGGTATCTCAAGAATGTCATCAAAAAAAATGAAAGATGAGAGATAAGGCGAGGAGGAGTGGAGCGTGGTGGTGACTGGTGGTCAGAATGGGCGGAGGCATGTGGATGGACGGTGCCGGCAGGTGGCAGCGGCCACCATGCATGCTAGATTGTTCCAGAGACTTATTCCTTTTTTAATTGCTGAGCAGTGAGGTTGCGGGAGATAATGACGTGGAGAGAGGTGCGGGTATCTTTTGTAAAATTATCATAGTTTGCTTTCTATCCTCAGATATAGATCATACGGTCTGTATTACAAGATGGCGGGCACACCATCACCACCAACTCATTTTTTATAAGGGTACAGATGATAAGTTTGCTGACTACTAAAGTAAAGTGGAATTTGTCCATGTTATGCAGTAAATAAAGGTGATTCTTTATCATACGGGTAAGGTTGGATGAAGGGTGGTAGGAACAAATGCTCCGCCTAGAGCATGTGTGTGTGAGATGGAGTCTTAGTGTGTGTGTGGGGTGTGTGTGTGTGAGAGAGAGAGAGAGGAGAGATAGAGATGGAGTCTTAGTTTGTGTGTGTGTGAGAGAGAGAGACAGGGAGAG
>NC_057803.1:71031340-71051903 GCF_018294505.1 Triticum aestivum | reverse complement strand
AGATTGTTAAGTGTGAGTGTGTGTTTTACCCATCCAGGCAGAAGTTATGTGCACAAAAGAGGAGAACGATTCGATGTGGCGTTAGGATTGAGGGTAATTAACTACGTATGGAGACATAGAGACCTTGAACATGCATGTGTGAGAGGTATACATGTATACGTGGGATGTGTGTGTGTGCGTGCGCGCATGATCGAGATAAAAGAAAGAAGACATAAGTCATAAGATCAACGACATGTGAGAGACGGATCGATATGACAATATGCATGCATGTGAGAATGCATGGAAGAAGTCCCGACAATTGAGCATGTGTTTTTGTCTTTAAGAGATAGTGGTGTGGGCTGGAGCATGCATCTATGGCGAGCAGAGGGAGTGAGGCGCAACGATTGTGCAAAAGAGACCAACCTATAAATGCATATGTATGGAGAGACATATATAGTGTGGGTGATAGGAAGCAAGACTCCGTGCGAGAAAGAAATGTTGACGGAGAAACTACAGATAGATACAGAGATGGAGATGCTAGCTAGAGGGACATCCGCTAGTTTGGGTGTTGGAGATGACCGTCGGATGGTTCAAAGGGTGAAGTTATTGTTGGGGAACGTAGCAGAAATTCAAAATTTTCCTACGTATCACCAAGATCTATCTATGGAGAAACCAGCAACAAGGGGAAGGAGAGTGCATCTACATACCCTTGTAGATCGCTAAGCGGAAGCGTTCAAGTGAACGAGGTTGATGGAGTCGTACTCGTCGTGATTCAAATCACCGATGATCCTAGTGCCGAACGGACGGCACCTCCACGTTCAACACACGTACAGCCCGGTGACGTCTCCCATGCCTTGATCCAGCAAGGAGAGAGGGAGAGGTTGAGGAATACTCCATCCAACAGCAGCACAACGGCATGGTGGTGGTGGAGGAGCGTGGCAATCCAGCAGGGCTTCGCCAAGCACCATGGGAGAGGAGGAGTAGGGAGAGAGGTAGGGCTGCGCCAGAACTTCGTCTTGAGCTCCCATGCGCCTCCCCACTTTATATAGGGGTGGAGGGGCTGGTTTCTTGCCCTCCAAGTCCATTGGGGCGTTGGCCAAGGTGGGAGGAAAGAAATCCCATCATTTCCTTCCCCACCGATTGTTATCCCCCCTTTTTAGGGATCTTGATCTTATCCCTTCGGGATATGATCTTATTCCTTCTAAGGGGGGATCTTGGTGCGCCTTGACCAGGGGTGTGGGGCCTTGCCCCCACTACCCACGTTCATGTGGGTCCCCCCATGCAGGTGGGCCCCACTCCGGAACCTTCTAGAACCTTCCCGGTACAATACCGAAAAATCCCGAACATTTTCCGGTGGCCAAAATAGGACTTCCCATATATAAATCTTTACCTCCGGACCATTCCGGAACTCCTCGTGACGTCCGGGGTCTCATCCGGGACTCCGAACAACATTGGGTAACCACATACAAACTTCCTTTATAACCCTAGCGTCATCGAACCTTAAGTGTGTAGACCCTACGGGTTCGGGAGACATGCAGACATGACCGAGACGTTCTCCGATCAATAACCAACAGCGGGATCTAGATACCCATGATGGCTCCCACATGTTCCACTATGATCTCATCGGATGAACCACGATGTCAAGGACTTAATCAATCCCGTATTCAATTCCCTTTGTCTATCGGTATGTTACTTGCCCGAGACTCGATCGTCGGTATCCAATACCTTGTTCAATCTCGTTACCGGCAAGTCACTTTACTCGTTCCGTAACACATCATCCCGTGATCAACTCCTTGGTCACATTGCGCATATGATGATGTCCTACCGAGTGGGCCCAGAGATACCTCTCCGTTTACACGGAGTGACAAATCCCAGTCTCGATCCGCATAAAACAATAGATACTTTCGGAGATACCTGTAGTGCACCTTTATAGTCACCCAGTTACGTTGTGACGTTTGATACACCCAAAGCACTCCTACGGTATCCAGGAGTTACACGCTCTCATGGTCAAAGGAAGAGATACTTGACATTGGCAAAGCTCTAGCAAACGAACTACACGATCTTTGTGCTATGCTTAGGATTGGGTCTTGTCCATCACATCATTCTCCTAATGATGTGATCCCGTTATCAACGACATCCAATGTCCATAGCTAGGAAACCATGACTATCTGTTGATCACAACGAGCTAGTCAACTAGAGGCTCACTAGGGACATATTGTGGTCTATGTATTCACACGTGTATTACGATTTCCGGATAATACAGTTATAGCATGAATAAAAGACAATTATCATGAACAAGGAAATATAATAATACTTTTATTATTGCCTCTAGGGCATATTTCCAATAGTCTCCCACTTGCACTAGAGTCAACAATCTAGTTCACATCGATATGTGATTAACACTCAAGGTCACATCCCCATGTGACTTACACCCAAAGAGTTTACTAGAGTCAATAATCTAGTTCACATTTACCATGTGATTAACACTCGATGAGTTCTGGGTTTGATCATGTTATGCTTGTGAGAGAGGTTATAGTCAACGGGTCTGAACCTTTTAGATCCGTGTGTGCTTTACAAATCTCTATGTCATCTCCTAGATGTAGCTACCATGCTCTATTTGGAGCTATTCCAAATAACTGTTCTACTTGGAGCTATACTAAAAGTTGCTCCATTATACGTATCCGGTATTTCTACTCAGAGCTATCTGGATAGGTGTTAAGCTTGCATCGACATAACTCTTTACGTCGAACTCTTTATCACCTCCATAATCGAGAAAATTCCTTAGTCCATTAGTTACTAAGGATAACTTTGACCGCTGTCCTGTGATCCATTCTTGGATCACTCTTGTACCCCTTGACTGACTCATGGCAAGGCACACTTCAGGTGCGGTACACAGCATAGCATACTGTAGAGCCTATATCTCAAGCATAGGGGACGACCTTCGTCCTTTCTCTCTATTCTGCCGAGGTCGAGCTTTAAGTCTTAACTTCGTACCTTACAACTCAGGCAAGAACTTCTTCTTTGACTGATCCATCTTGAACACCTTCAAGATCATGTCAAGGTATGTGCTCATTTGAAAGTTCTATTAAGCATTTTGATCTATCCTTATAGATCTTGATGCTCAATGTTCAAGTAGCTTAATCCAGGTTTTCTATTGAAAAACACCTTTCAAATAACCCTATATGCTTTCTAGAAATTCTACATCATTTCTGATCAACATATATTCATCAGAAATTCTATAGTGCTTCCACTCACTTCTTTGGAAATACAAGTTTCTCATAAACTTTGTACAAACCCAAAATCTTTGATCATCATCAAAGCATACATTCCAACTCCGAGATGCTCACTCCAGTCCTTAGAAGGATAGCTGGAGCTAGCATACCTTTTAGCATCCTTAGGATCGACAAAACTTTTCTGATTGTATTGCATACAACCTTTCCTTACGAAAACTGGTAAGGAAACTTGTCTTGACATCCATCTGCCAGATTTCATAAATGCAGCTAATGCTAACATGATTCCGACGGACTTTAAGCATCGCTACGAGTGAGAAAATCTCATCGTAGTCAACTCCTTGAACTTGTCGGAAAACACTTCGCCACAAGTCGAGCTTCATAGATGGTGACATTACCATCCACGTCCGTCTTCTTCTTAAAGATCCATTTATCTCAATGGCTTGCCGATCTTTGGGCAAGTCCACCAAAGTCCATGCTTTGTTCTGATACATGGATACTATCTCGGATTTCATGGCTTCTAACCATTTGTCGGAATTCGGGCCCACCATCGCTTCTCCATAGCTCGTAGGTTCATTGTTGTCTAGCAACATGACCTTCAAGACAGGATTACGTACCACTCTGAAGTAGTACGCATCCTTGTCATCCCACGAGGTTTGGTAGTGACTTGATCCGAAGTTTCATGATCAATATCATAAGCTTCCACTTCAATTGGTGTAGGTGCCACAGGAACAACTTCCTGTGCCCTGCTACACACTGGTTGAAGTGATGGTTCAATAACCTCATTAAGTCTCCACCATCCTCCCACTCAACTCTTTCGAGAGAAACTTTTCCTCGAGAAAGTACCTGATTCTAGAAACAATCCCTTATTGCTTTCGGATCTGAGACAGGAGGTATACCCAACTGTTTTGGGTGTCCTATGAAGATGCATTTTATCCGCTTTGGGTTCGAGCTTATCAATCCTGAAACTTTTTCACATAAGCGTTGCAGCCCCAAACCTTTAAGAAACGACAACTTAGGTTTCTCTAAACCATAATTCATACGGTGTCATCTCAACGGAATTACGTGGTGCCCTATTTAAGGTGAATGTGGTTGTCTCTAATGCCTAACCCATGGACAATAGTGGTAATTCGATAAGAGACATCATGGTACGCACCATATCCAATAGGGTGCAACTATGATGTTCGGACACACCATCACACTATGGTGTTCCAGGCGGTATTAATTGCGAAACAATTTCCACAATGTCTTAATTGTGTGCCAAAACTCGTAACTTAGATATTCACATCATAGACATTTTATCCTCTTGTCACAATGATCTTCTACTTCACTCTGAAATTACTTGAACCATTCAATAATTCAGACTTGTATTTCATCAAGTAAATATTCTCAACATCTACTCGAATCATCTGTGAAGTAAGATCATAACGATATTCACTGCATGCCTCAGCACTCATTGGATTGGACACATCAAAATGTGTTACTTCCAACAAGTTGCTATCTTGTTCCATCTTACTGAAAACGAGGCTTTTCAGTCATCTTGCCCATGTGGTATGATTTTCATATCTCAAGTGATTCAAAATCAAGTGAGTCCAAACGGTCCATTTGCATGGAGTTTCTTCATGCATATACACCAATAGACATGGTTCGCATGTCTCAAACTTTTCAAAACGAGTGAGTCCAAAGATCCATCAACATGGAGCTTCTTCATGCGTTTTATACCATTATGACTTACATGGCAGTGCCACAAGTAAGTGGTACTATCATTACTATCTTATATCTTTTGGCATGAAAATGTGTATCACTACGATCGAGATTCAATAAACCATTCAGGTTTAATACTAATCTTGATGGTAGAGGGAGCGTGCGATGTTTGATCATATCAAACTTGGAAACACTTCCAACATATATCGTCAGCTCACCTTTAGCTAGTCTCCGTTTATTCCGTAGCTCTTTATTTCGAGTTACTAACACTTAGCAACCGAACCGGTATCTAATACCCTGGTGCTACTAGGAGTACTAGTAAAGTACACATTAACATAATGTATATCCAATATACTTCTATCGACCTTGCCAGCCTTCTTATCTACCAAGTATCTAGGGTAATTCTGCTCCAGCGGCTATTCCCCTTATCACAGAAGCACTTAGTCTCGGGTTTGGGTTCAACCTCGGGTTTCTTCACTGGTGCAGCAGCTGATTTGCCGTTTCATGAAGTATCCCTTCTTGCCCTTGCCCTTCTTGAAACTAGTGGTTTCACCAACCATCAACAATTGATGCTCCTTCTTGATTTCTACTTTCGCGATGTCAAACAACGCGAATACCTCAAGGATCATCATCTCTATCCTTGACATGTTATAGTTCATCACGAAGCTCTAGCAGCTTGGTGGCAATGACTTTGGGGAAACATCACTATCTCATCTGGAAGATCAACTCCCACTTGATTCAAGTGATTGTTGCACTCAGACAATCTGAGCACAAGCTCAACGATTGAGCTTTTCTCCCTTAGTTTGCAGGTTAAGAAAATCGTCAGAGGTCTTATACCTCTTGACGTGGGCACGAGCCTGAAATCCCAATTTCAGCCCTCGAAACATCTCATATGTTCCGCGACGTTTCGAA
The DNA here is from genome assembly GCF_018294505.1 of Triticum aestivum. NCBI lineage: Eukaryota > Viridiplantae > Streptophyta > Magnoliopsida > Poales > Poaceae > Triticum > Triticum aestivum. The sequence continues at coordinate 71,046,078 of NC_057803.1, read as the reverse complement.
AACGTCTTTAGTGCCTCAACTCTAAACCGTTTAACTAAACTATCATGTAGTTATCAAAACGTGTATGTCCGATGTTCGCAACATCCACAAACGACATTTGGGGTTCAGCACACTGAGCAGTGCATTAAGGACATAAGCTTTCTACTGTCCGCATAATTGCTACTATCAACTTTCAACTATATTTTCTCTAGGAACATATCTAAAACAGTGGAACTAAAGCGCGAGCTTACGACATAATTTGCAAAAGGTCTTTTGACTATGTTCAAGATAATTAAGTTCATCTTATGAACTCCCACTCAGATAGACATCCCTCTAGTCATCTAAGTGATTACATGATCCGAGTCAACTAGCCCGTGTCCGATCATCACGTGAGACGGACTAGTTAACGTCGGTGAACATCTTCATGTTGATCGTATCTACTATACGACTCATGCTCGACCTTTCGGTCTCCGTGTTCCGAGGCCATGTCTGCACATGCTAGGCTCGTCAAGTTAACCCTAAGTGTTTTCGCTGTGTAAAACTGTCTTACACCCGTTGTATGTGAACGTAAGAATCCATCACACCCGATCATCACGTGGTGCTTAGAAGCGACGAACTGTAGCAACGGTGCACAGTTAGGGGAGAACACTTCTTGAAATTTTTGTAAGGGATCATCTTATTTACTACCGTCGTTCTAAGCAAACAAGATGCATAAACATGATAAACATCACATGCAATCAAATAGTGTAGTGACATGATATGGCCAATATCATATAGCTCCTTTGATCTTCATCTTCGGGGATCCATGATCATCTTGTCACCGGCATGACACCATGATCTCCATCATCATGATCTCCATCATCGTGTCTTCATGAAGTTGTCACGCCAACGACTACTTCTACTTCTATGACTAACGCGTTTAGCAATAAAGTAAAGTAGTTTACATGGCGTTCTTCAATGACACGCAGGTCATACAATAAATAAAGACAACTCCTATGGCTCCTGCCGGTTGTCATACTCATCGACATGCAAGTCGTGATTCCTATTACAAGAACATGATCAATCTCATACATCACATATCATTCATCACATTCTTCTTGGCCATATCACATCACAAAGCATACCCTGCAAAAACAAGTTAGACGTCCTCTAATTGTTGTTTGCATGTTTTACGTGGCTGCTATGGGTTTCTAGCAAGAATGTTTCTTACCTACGCAAAACCACAACGTGATATGCCAATTGCTATTTACCCTTCATAAGGACCCTTTTCATCGAATCCGTTCCGACTAAAGTGGGAGAGACTGGCACCCGCTAGCCACCTTATGCACCAAGTGCATGTCAATCGGTGGAACCTGTCTCACGTAAGAGTACGTGTAAGGTCGGTCCGGGCCGCTTCATCCCACAATACCGTCGAAACAAGATTGGACTAGTAACGGTAAGCATATTGAACAACATCAACGCCCACAACTACTTTGTGTTCTACTCGTGCAAAGAATCTACGCAATAGACCTAGCTCATGATGCCACTGTTGGGGAACGTAGCAGAAATTCAAAATTTTCCTACGTATCACCAAGATCTATCTATGGAGAAACCAACAACGAGGGGAAGGAGAGTGCATCTACATACCCTTGTAGATCTCTAAGCGGAAGCGTTCAAGTGAACGGGGTTGATGGAGTCGTACTCGTCGTGATTCAAATCACCGATGATCCTAGTGCCGAACGGACGGCACCTCCACGTTCAACACACGTACAGCCTAGTGACATCTCCCATGCCTTGATCCAGCAAGGAGAGAGGGAGAGGTTGAGGAATACTCCATCCAACAGCAGCACAACGGCATGGTGGTGGTGGAGGAGCGTGGCAATCCAGCAGGGCTTCGCCAAGCACCATGGGAGAGGAGGAGTAGGGAGAGAGGTAGGGCTGCGCCAGAACTTCGTCTTGAGCTCCCATGCGCCTCCCCACTTTATATAGGGGTGGAGGGGCTGGTTTCTTGCCCTCCAAGTCCATTGGGGCGTTGGCCAAGGTGGGAGGAAAGAAATCCCATCATTTCCTTCCCCACCGATTGTTATCCCCCCTTTTTAGGGATCTTGATCTTATCCCTTTGGGATATGATCTTATTCCTTCTAAGGGGGGATCTTGGTGCGCCTTGACCAGGGGTGTGGGGCCTTGCCCCCACTACCCACGTTCATGTGGGTCCCCCCATGCAGGTGGGCCCCACTCCGGAACCTTCTAGAACCTTCCCGGTACAATACCGAAAAATCCCGAACATTTTCCGGTGGCCAAAATAGGACTTCCCATATATAAATCTTTACCTCCGGACCATTCCGGAACTCCTCGTGACGTCCGGGATCTCATCCGGGACTCCGAACAACATTCGTTAACCACATACAAACTTCCTTTATAACCCTAGCGTCATCGAACCTTAAGTGTGTAGACCCTACGGGTTCGGGAGACATGTAGACATGACCGAGACGTTCTCCGGTCAATAACCAACAGCGGGATCTGGATACCCATGATGGCTCCCACATGTTCCACGATGATCTCATCGGATGAACCACGATGTCAAGGACTTAATCAATCCCGTATTCAATTCCCTTTGTCTATCGGTATGTTACTTGCCCGAGATTCGATCGTCGGCATCCAATACCTTGTTCAATCTCGTTACCGGCAAGTCACTTTACTCGTTCCGTAACACATCATCCCGTGATCAACTCCTTGGTCACATTGCGCATATGATGATGTCCTACCGAGTGGGCCCAGAGATACCTCTCCGTTTACACGGAGTGACAAATCCCAGTCTCGATCCGCATAAAACAATAGATACTTTCGGAGATACCTGTAGTGCACCTTTATAGTCACCTAGTTACGTTGTGACGTTTGATACACCCAAAGCACTCCTACGGTATCCAGGAGTTACACGCTCTCATGGTCAAAGGAAGAGATACTTGACATTGGCAAAGCTCTAGCAAACGAACTACACGATCTTTGTGCTATGCTTAGGATTGGGTCTTGTCCATCACATCATTCTCCTAATGATGTGATCCCGTTATCAACGACATCCAATGTCCATAGCCAGGAAACCATGACTATCTGTTGATCACAACGAGCTAGTCAACTAGAGGCTCACTAGGGACATATTGTGGTCTATGTATTCACACGTGTATTACGATTTCCGGATAATACAGTTATAGCATGAATAAAATACAATTATCATGAACAAGGAAATATAATAATACTTTTATTATTGCCTCTATGGCATATTTCCAACAGTTATATATGTGTGTGAGAGGGCACTTGACTGCATGTAGAGAGAAACATATGTAGTGTGTGTGATAGGAATCAAGAGTGAGGGCGAGAAAGAAGGTTGATGGAGAAACAGATAAATAGAAAGATAAAGATGCTAGCTAGTGTGCGTTAGAGATAGGAGTCAAGTGGATCAGAAGGCTGGGTTATGTGTGTGGCTGTGAGAGAGATAGAGAGAGGGTGCGTGTGAGTCACATACAAATAGATATCAGAGAGAAATGAGATCCAGAGAGACGAAGTTTTGTGTCTGCGAGAGAGAAAGATATTTCACAATGAGAGTGATAGCTAGAGAGACATACGAGGGAACGCAAGATATCTCTAGGGAGAGAGGGTGTGTGTGAGCGACATACAAGAGAACAATGGAGAAATATGAGACCCTGGGAGACAAAGTTTGTGTTTGTGTGTGAGAAAGAGATATTGAAGAGGGAGAGTCGTAGGTTCTCATATCTAAGGAGCGAAAAACATCTCTGTATGAGGGGTGTGCGAGTGGCACACATGGGAATAGTAGAGAGAAATGAGACCCCGGGTGAGGGAGTCCTGGATTAGGGGGTGTTCGGGTAGCCAGACTATACCTTCAGCCGGACTCCTGGACTATGAAGATATAAGATTGAAGACAAGCTTGGCGATGCGGATATTCAAGATCTCCTACCATTGTAACCGACTCTATGTAACCCTAACCCTATCCGGTGTCTATATAAACCGGAGGGTTGTAGTCCGTAGGCAATCAACTCCATATACAACAATCATACCATAGGCTAGCTTCTAGGGTTTAGCCTCCTTGATTTCGTGGTAGATCTACTCTTTTACTACCCATATCATCAATATTAATCAAGTAGGACGTAGGGTTTTACCTCCATCAAGAGGGCCCAAACCTGGGTAAAACATCGTGTTCCCTGCCTCCTGTTACCATCCGGCCTAGACGCACAGTTCGGGACCCCCTACCCGAGATCCGCCGGTTTTGACACCGACATTGGTGCTTTCATTGAGAGTTCCTCTGTGTCGTCGCCCTTAGGCCCGATGGCTCCTTTGATCATCAACAACGATGCGGTCCAGGGCGAGACTTTTCTCCCCGGACAGATCTTCGTCTTCGGCGGCTTCGCTCTGCGGGCCAATTCGCTCGGCCACCTGGAGCAGATCGAAAGCTACGCCCCTGGCCATCAAGTCAGGTTTGGAAGCTTAAACTACACGACTGACATCCACGGAGACTTGATCTTCGACGGGCTCGAGCCACGGCCAAGCGCGCCGCACTATCTCGAGGGGCATGATCTAGCTCTGCCACCGGACAGTGTCCGGGAGGCCGCACACGCATCGGTTCCGACCCCTAACTCGGAGCCTATTGCGCCAATCGAGGATGAGCGGTTGGACGTCACCTCGGGGGCTGTGATCCCGAAAGTGATTGAGCCAAACGCTAGCCCCGCACTCTGCACGACCCGTGACTCCGAGGATCCTGACTCCTCCCAGGACTCTGAACCCCCCGTGCCCCTGCCGATCGAATCCGATTGGGCGCCGATAATGGAGTTCACCGCCGCAGACATCTTTCAGCACTCGCCTTGTGGCGATATCCTGAACTCTCTCAAGTCTCTCTCCTTATCAGGAGAGCCCTGGCCGAACTACGGTCAGCGAGGGTGGGATACGGACGATGAGGAAATTCAAAGCCCACCCACCACCCACTTTGTAGCCACTGTCGATGATCTAACCGACATGCTTAACTTCGGCTTGGAAGACATCGACGACATGGACGACGATGTAGGAGACGAAAAGGAACCAGCACCTGTAGGGCGCTGGAAGGCCACCTCGTCATATGCATATATGGTGGATACTCCAAAAGATGGAGATGGCGATGGAACAGTGGGGGATGACGCCCCCAAGAAACAGCCAAAGCGCCGGCGTCAGCGGCGCCGCTCTAAATCCCGCCAAAGCAAAAACGGTGATTCCGGCACGGGAGATAATAATACCCCGGATAGCACCGAAGAACACCCACCTCAGCAAGATTCGGCACAGGAAGATGGAGAAGCCAGCCCTCATGAGAGAGCGGCATACCGAGAGGTCGAGGATGATAGCTATACGCCTCCCTCCGAAGACGAGGCAAGCCTCGATGACGACGAATTCGTCATACCATCAGACCCCGCCGAACAAGAGCGTTTTAAACGCAGGCTTTTAGCCACGGCAAGCAGCCTCAAGAAAAAGCAGCAACAGCTTAGAGCTGCCCAAGATTTGCTAGCTGACAGATGGACTGAAGTCCTTACGGCCGAAGAGTATGAACTCAAACGCCCCTCCAAGAGTTACCCGAAGCGCAGGCCGCTACCCCGATCAGAGGAGGAAGCACCTACATCACCAGCGCATGACATGGCAGACCGGCCACCTCGCGGCCGCGACAGAGAGGCCTCTCGGCCCTCCACCCAAGCCATGCCCCAACGCCACTCAACTAAGGCACGGGAAAATGCGCCCGACCTGCGAGACATACTAGAGGATAAGGCAAGACAAACAAGATCGATCTACGGATCCCGCAGGCGCCCTACGACATGTGACAATGATCTTCACTCCAGATACAACAAATCCGGCCGGGCCGAACACAACAGACATAGCTCTTTCGAGCCGCGTCGTGATATAGCCCAGTACAGAGGCGCCACACACCCGCTATGCTTCACGAATGAAGTAATGGATCATAAAATCCTAGAGGGTTTCAAACCCGTAAACATCGAATCATATGATGGCACAACAGATCCGGCGGTATGGATCGAGGATTATCTCCTTCACATCCACATGGCACACGGCGATGATCTACACGCCATCAAATACCTCCCGCTCAAATTTAAAGGACCGGCCCGGCATTGGCTTAACAGCTTGCCAGCAGACTCAATCGATTCTTGGGAGGACCTGGAAGCCGCATTCCTCGACAACTTCCAGGGCACTTACATGCGACCACCGGATGCCGACGACTTAAGCCACATAATTCAGCAGCCAGAGGAATCGGCCAGACAATTCTGGACACGGTTCCTAACAAAGAAAAACCAGATAGTCGACTGTCCGGACGCAGAGGCCCTAGCAGCCTTCAAGCATAACATCCACGATGAGTGGCTTGCCCGGCACCTGGGACAGGAAAAGCCGAAATCCATGGCAGCCCTCACGACACTCATGACCCGCTTTTGCGCGGGAGAAGACAGCTGGCTAGCTCGCAGTAACAACTTATCAAAGAACCCTAGTAATTCGGATACCAAGGACAAAAGTGGCAGGACACGTCGGAACAAGCAAAAACGCCGCGTTAGCAGCGACAGCAATGAAGACACGACAGTCAATGCCGGATTCAAAGGCTATAAATCCGGTCAGCGGAAAAAGCCATTCAAAAAGAATACTCAGGGCCCGTCCAGTTTGGACCGAATACTCGATCGCTTGTGCCAGATACATGGCACCCCCGAAAGGCCAGCCAATCACACTAACAGGGATTGTTGGGTGTTCAAGCAGGCAGGCAAGTTAAGGGCCGAAAACAGAGACAAGGGGCTGCACAACGACGACGAGGAGCCCAATCCGCCGAACAACAATGGACAGAAGGGCTTTCCCCCACAAGTGCGGACGGTGAACATGATATACGCAACCCACATTCCCAAGCGGGAGCGGGAGCGTGCGCTATGGGACGTATATGCGATGGAGCCAGTCGCCCCAAAGTTCAACCCATGGTCCTCCTGCCCGATCACTTTTGATCGAAGGGACCATCCCACTAGCATCCGTCATGGCGGCTTTGCCGCATTGGTTCTTGACCCAATCATCGACGGATTTCACCTCACAAGAGTACTCATGGACGGCGGCAGTAGCCTGAACCTGCTTTATCAGGATACAATGCGGAAAATGGGCATAGATCCCTCAAGGATTAAGCCCACAAGAACGACCTTTAAAGGCGTTATACCAGGTGTAGAAGCCAACTATACAGGCTCAGTAACACTTGACGTGGTCTTCGGATCCCCGGACAATTTCCGAAGCGAAGAGTTAATCTTCGATATAGTCCCGTTTCGCAGTGGCTATCACGCCCTGCTCGGACGAACCGCATTCGCAAAGTTCAATGCGGTGCCGCACTACGCATATCTCAAGCTCAAGATGCCAGGCCCTCGAGGAGTAATCACGGTCAACGGAAACACCGAACGCTCCCTCCGTACGGAGGAGCACACGGCGGCTCTCGCAGCGGAGGTACAAAGTAGCCTTCTCAGGCAATTCTCCAGTCCGGCCATTAAAAAGCCAGACGCTGCCAAGCGCGCCCGGAGTAACCCATAGCAGGACCGCCTGGCACACTCTGAGCAAGCGTAGCAATGCGGCCCCAACCCCAGCCCTCGCGTACATAACTACACCCTTGAAATACCATGGGCACAGGGGAAGGGGCACAATAACGGCATGCCCAAAATACGGCTTAAAACGTACTAGGGGCTGCCGGATTCTTTTTTTATTTTTTTCTTACTTTCAAGACTCCATACTTCGGATGACCTGTTCGGCAATTCGACTACCGCACAAACGATGCAAGCTCCAGGGAGGCAGACAAGCCATGCCGCATTACGGAACTCCCAGGTGGTCTCTGTTACGAGCGTTATACCTGTTTTAAATACAATTCCGCGGCCTGCCCCTGGTCAGGACATACTGAATAGTCCAATATCTTTTGCTTACCGCACTATTTGTATCGTTCGACTTTGATAAATAGCCTCTCTATGAACAATGCTTAGCTTCTTGTCTATTTTTTGCATTATCTTCTTTTCACATTTATGTTTATTAAATGACATGATTGCACCCGTACACCATGGTACAGCAAACACGCAAGGGGCTTCAGTACCCCTCATAATGGTGTGAGAAGTCCGTACACTTTCACAAGTGCGGCACCCCGAACTTATAGCACTATATGCATCGGCTCCGAATCATGATTTGGGTCAATAGTTGGGTTTGCCCGGCTCCTATGTTTTGGTGCCTTACGTTCCGCTCTGTCGGCTAAGGTAGCACTAGGAGAACCACTGCGATTGTGCCCCGGTTCAGCTGGGTTAAGCACCTCAGTGGAGAAAGCTAAAACTGACTGTCATGATGTGGCGAGAGACCGGTCGCTGTTCAAGAGGTTTTTCGAGTCCCTAAAGGCTTATGCCGCTTCGAGCGAGGAGTTGGCTTTGTCCGGCCAGGGCGTGGATAGTGCCCCGAACTCGGTCTTCCGAACTAGGGGCTTCGCCGAAATTTAAAATTATAGAGTTCTATGGCTAAGTGAGAGTGTTCAAGCATTATAGTACAATTGCCTGGTTCGTTGTGCTGAGCGCCTCCCTCGAAGGACCCAACTATGGGAAAAAGAGCGCTCAGGTTTATCCCGAACACCCCAACACTAGTGGCATGGGGGCAGAAGCCGACGACTGGCCATCTCTCAATTTTTGATAAACGGCCGCACATAAAGTAATATTTTAAATTCAATAAGCATTGCTTAGCGCATATGAACAAGTTTTCAGCGCACAGGATAAACACGAGCGAGTTCATTCAAATATCACATCCTTGGTACATTCATCCGCCACATGGCGGGCACCTGCAAGAACATCCTTGTAGTAGTTCTCGAGCTTGCGATGCTCCTTCCCCGGCGGCGGCCCGTCCCTCACAAGCTTCTCACCGTCCAGCTTACCCCAGTGCACCTTTGCACGGGCAAGGGCCCGACGGGCACCTTCGATGCAGACGGAGCGCTTGATGACCTCAAGCCTCGGACAGGCCTCCACCAGCCGCCGCACCAGCCCGAAATAGCTCCCAGGCAGGGCCTCTCTAGGCCACAGCCAAACTATGAAGCCCTTCATGGCTTGCTCGGCCGCCTTGTGGAGCTCGACCAGCCGTTTCAGCTGGTCGCTCAAGGGCACAGGGTGTCCGGCCTCAGAATACTGAGACCAGAACACCTTCTCCATCGAGCTACCCTCTTCAGCTCGGTAGAATGCGGCGGCGTCGGATACGCTGCAGGGAAGATCTGCGAATGCCCCTGGAGAGCTCCGGATTCGGGTAAGTAACAGGTAGTTCACTTTTATATTTCTGCTTTGCATAAAGAATGCCTTACACGCTGCTATCTTCCTCATCTCCTCCAACTCTTGGAGGGCCTTTTGGGCTTCGGCCTTGGCAGACTTGGCAGCCTCTAGGGCCGTTGCAAGCTCGGATGCTTGCGCCTTCGACTCCAGCTCCAAACTCTCATGTTTTTTCATGAGAGCCTGCAGCTCTTGCTGCACCTCGCCGACCTGAGCCCCAAGTCTGTCTCGCTCGGTGCGCTCCGCGGCCGTTTTCTTTTCGGCCTCAGACAACGCCTGCTTAAGGGTCGCCACCTCAGTCATGGCCCCTACAATAAGCAGTACAATCCTGTTACTCTTTTTTGCAATCAAGCCTTTTTATAGGCACTTTTTCTGTAAGGTATTTCTTACCTTCTTCCTCCTCGAGCCGCCGCTTGGCAAGGCCGAGCTCTTGCTCGGTCCGCTCGAGGTCCTGCTTCAGGACACCCACCTCCGCAGTCAGTGCAGCGGTGGATAGCAGCGAAGCCTGCATACGCATATTGACTCTTTTTTTAGACTCCTGCGAAATCTAATAGATCCTCTATTTGGCTTTTCTTTCCAAACGCCAAACAGAGCATCAGGGGCTACTGTCTATGCGGTAATATTTTTACATATTTTTACTTACCTCGAAGCCTGTTAGAAGGCTAGCGCAAGCTTCAGTCAGTCCGCTCTTGGAGGACTGAACCTTCTGGATCCTCGTACTCATAATAGTACGGTGCCCCTCGTCGATGGAGGCGTCGTCAAGCACCTCCAGCAGATTGTCCGGCACCTCCGGTTGGACGGAGGCCGCCGGCTCAAAAGGCTTGCTCCTCTTGGAAGGAGAAAGCCGGACTTAGAGCCCTGGGGAGCCTTATCCCCTTCACTCCCGGAGTCCAGGAGGTTGCCTTGCGGCTCCTCCGGGACCACCTCCTCCTGCCCCGGAGCTTGTCGCAACGCCACTTCAGCGTCGTCTATAGTGCGGGGGGAGATAGCGGGCGGAACTGAGTTCATGTCCGATGAGTCCAGGGAGCCGCCCGACGATCAGTCAAATTCGGCCCTGGGCGAACTGCATAATTACATTCGACATTAGGGAAAGTTGTGCAACAAAGGAACATCATGAGTTACTCTGATATCCGAACTTACGATTTCGCCGGACGCTTGGCCCTGTTTGGCCACTCCTCTGTGCCCTCTTCGGCGTTGGGGGCGTAGTCCGGCGGAGGGGTCTTCCTTTTCCTAGACCCCTCGGCCTCCCCCATTGGGGCGGCCTTCCTCTTCTCTCCTCCCTCCGCTGGGGGGGGGGAGTTTTCTTCTTCCTCCTCCTCGTTTTCGCGGGAGGAGGGCGTCTCGGACTCGTCAGATGACGAGTTCGACACCACCACGTTGCAGGCACTCTTTCGAGTCCCCGTGGTCTTCTTCTTCTTGGCCTTCTTCTCCGGCACCACATAAGGCGCCAGAACCAGCAGCTTTGCTAGTAGAACTGGGGCTGGGTCTTCGGGCAGCGGAGCCGGACAGTTAATCGGTCCGGATATCGCCCGCCAAGCCTGTCAAAGGTAAGGGAGTTTAGATCCCGCATAGAGTCAAACTATGAAAAAAGCTTAAACATCCTGTAAAAGGTGTAGATGGCATACCTCGCTAGCGTGACGCTGCGAGCTGTATCCGCGGTCCTCGGAAGCGGATGCGGGAGCCTCGGCGCCCTTGAATAGCATCTTCCAGGCGTCTTCGTACGTCGTGTCGAAGAGCCTGCTGAGGGTTTGATGCTGCGCCGGGTCGAACTCCCACAGATTAAAATCCTGTTGTTGGCACGGGAGGATCCGGCGGACGAGCATAACCTGGATTACATTAACAAGCCGGACTGGCTTGTTCACCAGGGACTGGATGCATGTTTGCAATCCAGTCACCTCTTTTTCATCACCCCACGACATGCCCGTCTCTTTCCAGGACATAAGCCGCGTGGGGGGTCCGGATCAGAACTCGGGGGCTGCGGTCCATTTCGGATCGCGTGGCTCGGTGATATAAAACCACCCGGATTGCCATCCCTTTAGGGTCTCCAAGAAAGAGCCCTCGAACCATAGGATGTTGGCCATCTTGCCCGCCATGGCGCCTCCGCACTCCGCCTGGCTGCCGCGCACCACCTTGGGCTTGACGTTGAAGGTCTTGAGCCAGAGGCCGAAATGAGGGCGGACGCGGAGAAAAGCCTCACACACGACGATAAACGCCGAGATGTTGAGGATGAAGTTCGGAGCCAGATCGTGGAAATCCAGGCCGTAGTAGAATATGAGCCCCCGGATAAATGGGTGGAGTGGAAAACCCAGTCCGCGGAGGAAGTGGGGGAGAAATACTACCCTCTCATGGGGCCTTGGGGTGGGTAGAAGCTGCCCCTCTTCGGGAAGCCGGTGCGCGATGTCCTTGGACAGGTATCCGGCCTTCCTTAGCTTCTTGACTTTGCCCTCCGTGGAGGAGGAGACCATCCACTTGCCTCCCGCTCTGGACATTGCTGGAGAAGGTTGAGGTGGGAAGTGCGGGCTTGGGCGCTGGAGCTCGGGTGCGCAGGAGATTGATAGGCAAAGGAGGAAGAAGGCATAGGTAAAAAGGTGGATCCTTGTCCCCTTATATGGGCGGATGCGGTTGTGCGTCCCCACCCGCTTAGTAAAACTTGCTTGCCTCCCAAGCACCATGATAAGTGGCGCGGTTGGGTTACCCACGTCCGTATTGATGAGAATCCCGTAAAAGGGGGGGGGGGGTACACGATCTCTGCTTTGACAAGACGTGCCAAGGAAACCGCCTCGCAAAACACGCTGAGGTGGAAAAGTGAAAACGATTCGAGTGAAGGACTTGGCTGTCGTGTGATGACGCACTACGGAATACGTCAACAGATTTGATTTGTGTTAATATTATTCTCTCTACGGCAATATGTGGAAGCTAATTTTGCAGAGCCGGACACTACTCTTGGTGTTTACAAATCTTCTATGAAGGACTTGGAGGAGGAACCCGCCTTGCAATGCCGAAGACAATTTGCGCGCTGGACTCATCGTCATTGAACCTGGTTCAGGGGCTACTGAGGGAGTCCTGGATTAGGGGGTGTTCGGGTAGCCGGACTATACCTTCAGCCGGACTCCTGGACTACGAAGATACAAGATTGAAGACTTTGTCCCGTGTCCGGATGGGACTTTCCTTGGCGTGGAAGGCAAGCTTGGCGATGCGGATATTCAAGATCTCCTACCATTGTAACCGACTCTATGTAACCCTAACCCTATCCGTTGTCTATATAAACCGGAGGGTTGTAGTCCGTAGGCAATCAACTCCATATACAACAATCATACCATAGGCTAGCTTCTAGGGTTTAGCCTCCTTGATCTCGTGGTAGATCTACTCTTGTACTACCCATATCATCAATATTAATCAAGCATGACGTAGGGTTTTACCTCCATCAAGAGGGCCCGAACCTGGGCAAAACATCGTGTTCCCTGCCTCCTGTTACCATCCGGCCTAGACGCATAGTTCGGGACCCCCTACCCAAGATCCGCCGGTTTTGACACCGACACCGGGAGACAAAGTTTTGTGTTTGTGTGAGAGAAAGAGATTCCACATGGAGAATCATAGTTAGAGACACATAGCAGGGAGTGAGATAAACTTAGAGAGAGATAGAGTGATGAAGGTCGAGGGAGAGAGTACCGTCAGTGTGTTACGAAGATAAAAGATCATTGTCGACATACAGGTAGCACAAGAGACACCTGAGAGACGATGAACGCGTATAGGTCCAGAGAGATAGTCCTATATAAGCATGAGTGATAGCTATATGAGACGAATATCTGGATTAAAGGGGATTCAAATATTTAAACTGGAGATCACGACATCGATAATATCATAACGCAAATTGGTGTATCAAACATGCATATTCATTTGAATTTGGGCACACGTGTAATGTTATATAGTTTATCAATATTGGTGATCCATAGATTCTTCAATTACAAACAATGCATGGTTTATATGCAATTAATGTCTAAACGGGATTACACTATATGTTGCGTGTGTGAAACACATTATACATGTTTGAGAAGTAAAAAAACCGCATGAAACACACATTAATTGGAGACAGTTAGCGAGGAATGCATACATTGGATTTCAACATAAAGTGGTTTCAAATATTTGAAAATCCAAATTGATGGATACAACCTTATGAATCTGAGATCATGCCATTTGTAAACCATATTTATGTATAAATGGTGTTGTGCTTTTGAAAGTATATATATAAAAATGATGTATATAGAATGTAATTCCAATTGAAAATGGATCCTGCCTGAAAAAAATAGAATACAAACGGGATTCGAATTGAGTTGGCTGTGCACTCTGCAAAATTTGAACGAAGCGGGGAAATTCGTAGTAACCGCCCGAAACCAAATTCTGCGAGATGGAAATCACTACTGCCTATCCCTGCCACGCAAAGCCTATATGCTGGATTTCTATAGGTTTCGATAGGGGTAGGTTTGTAATTTCACCCAAACGTGACGTAACCACCTCTCACCCGGATTCATACACGGTGGGCGCCAAAACATAGTGTGTCCTCGGCCGAAATCGACTCCCTCCCTGATTCATATTCATACACGGGGGGCGCCAAAAACAAACTCTCATCGGCAAATATTCGGTGTATGCGAGATTACCGTCCTATCCCCAACCGACTAGTGTTGCTGTGATGCAGTAGAAATTTGAAACGGGGGCTAAGTTTGTAAATTTCCTCACATTTGAGACAAGCGCGCCCTGAATACATGGTTCCCCCTTCCTCTCTACCTCCCTTTTCCCCATTCGTACTCCGTGGGCGCCAAAACACCCTCTCCACCCCACCCTCCTCCGTCCGCCGCCGTCCGCCACCCCATCCACCGCCGTCCTCCTCCACCATGCCGGAGCTGATACCCCGACGCCGCCGTCCATTGCAAGAGATCGACCTCTCTCATCCACGGCTTCGGACCGGGATCCTTGCATCTCGTCCTCTCGCTTCATCCCCGCCGTCGTCCACCTTGCCGGCGCCGCTCCTACGACCGTCTCGTCCACCGCGCCCCGCCGCCACCATCTACCCTCCTAGATCTGCTTCCACGCCGCCTACAGCCATCACTACCGCAGCACCGTCAAATTCTCAGCAGATGCGTACACGGCGCCGCACCAGAGGCGGTACTCTTTCATATCTGCTCAACTTATTTATCGCAGCAAGAAAATAGATCGCCACTGCTTTACTCTGATTTCTTGTCTTGGTTGCGAAGTTGCCTTTGTCCGGTTTGCACCTTCAGATCCGCCATGGCATGCTCAACACCATACTCGCAATGCTTATGGTTTTCCCCTTTTATATTCCACACTAGTTAAATCACAGTAGACTAAATTTCAAAATTGGGTCAGTCGATTTTTCAGAGCTCGCCGGAGTTCGCCGGTGCGATCGAAGGGGCTCGGGTGGTTGTGGGGCCTCGC